>NW_011175831.1:0-413 GCF_000146605.3 Meleagris gallopavo
AATACAATATAATTTTTCTAGCAAATTTAGGAGCTCAGCACTGACATTAAGTCATCCTGCTTCTATCAAACTTAATTTGGATCTAAACAGTGAAAGGTTTAGAATACCACATAATGACCTGGGTTGGAAAAGACCTCAAAGTTCACCATTTCCTGCTGCAGACAGGACTGCCTAGCACTAAATCAGGCACCTGGTCAGGTTGCCCATAGTCCCATCCAACCTGGCTTGGAGTTGCCTAACTCACCATCCTTCTCTTAAACAGGTTCTTTGCATTATGGCCTGGCAGCCCTGCCTCTACACACCATTCTGCGAGCTCCTGACAGAACGACAGCCCCATCTTCAGCTCCCTACGTCACTCCACGTCGGTGCCATCCCATCAGGGCACGCGGCCCGGCCGCACACACACCCCCTCG
>NW_011175832.1:0-413 GCF_000146605.3 Meleagris gallopavo
AAAAAAAAAAAAAAGAAAATAGATCTCATTTCAGTTGACAAGAATCAGTAAACTGGTTCCCAGATCTGGGAACCTTTCCTTTTGGTAATACATAATCCTCTCTGACTACATTCATTTAATTCTTTGAGCCTACTCTGCACTTCAGTGTGTTCTCAGGTTTCCACCTCTTCATAGTACATTTTTAACACATAGAAATGATGTCTGAAAGCTAATTACATTAAACAACTTCAAGGTAATTTCAAACACACTGACTCTTGTAGAAAAATTTATGCCTTACTTTAAAAGTAATTTTTGGTAATGATTATACAAGGAGTGTCATAAATATTTCTATGCTGCTGAGAAAGATTTTGCCTTTAGAAAAATAATATTATCCTTAAATGTTTTTATCTCAGCAGCATAAGAAAAGAAAAGAA
>NW_011175833.1:0-413 GCF_000146605.3 Meleagris gallopavo
AAAATATGAGAGCACTTCTTTTAAGAAATTTGTACTTTCCAACTACTCTTGAACTGAAAGAAACTCAGTGTTATTTGATTATGTTTTTGTGAAACACATCCTTTCATATATACACAGGTGCACACGTGCAAGCACACTCACTCATGTTCTAATGTTGTAGCTGATTTGTGCTCTCACTCCCATCTGTGCCCTTTACAGCTGTGACAGCGATTAAAGTTTATCAAATGGCTTTGGTGACTTGAACTGTCAGAAATCAACAAGAATGACTGTCACATTTCTTGGCTTCACCTTTGCAGGAAAAATCCACTTCCCAAATCTCTTTCCAAACATAGGATTTTCTAAGCTGTCAAAAGCGTACTTGGAAAATAAATCAGAAAAAGAAGGTGAAAAGTAAAAAAAATACATTGAATACT
>NW_011175834.1:0-411 GCF_000146605.3 Meleagris gallopavo
AAAAAGAAAAAGAAAAAAAAGAAAGAAAAAAAAAAGAAGAAGAAGAAGAAGTGCTATAATAGATTTAACTCTGTCACAGCAGGGAATTGTTCCGCAGCTCCCTAATGCAGCCCTTTGGGCGGCTGCACGGTTACCTTCAGAAAAGATCACACGGGTGCTCGAGATGCGAAGTTTATCTTCGCACCGAGATGGTTTCGAGCTCTTTTGGAGGCAGGAAGGGCCGTGGGTTGCGCTGGGAGCCGGGCAGGGCGGCTCGAGCTGCGCCGTATCAGCTCCAATGCAGATAAGCGCTCAGCATCCCCAGCTCGGCTGCCTTGACTTACTTCTGTATTAGTTCTCAATTACGTGCAGTGTAAACCAGCTTTTTGATTAACAAAACAGCAGAGCATTGGTTAAGAACACTTAAACTTA
>NW_011175835.1:0-411 GCF_000146605.3 Meleagris gallopavo
AAGATCTGTTGCTTTATGCCTCAGACTTCCCAGAGAACTTATTTTTCCCTATACATATGTAAATAAAAACCAAGAGGAAAGGAAATAACCAGTGTTCCCAAGGCTATCAAAAAGTTTAGAATTTTGGCTGGGTGACCTTCAGTCGAAGCTCCTCTACTGCTGATCACATCCACAATCCTTGTACCAACAACTGCTTGCAGAGGCCTTCACAAGGCCATCAGAATAACTTTGAGACTAACCTTTCACATTCTTTATCTATTTTGTGAAGGGTAGCAGAGTGGGTGGACTTTGAGTAAATAAAAAAATGAAAAATGCGAGCAGAACATAATTGAAGCAAGAGCAGTGCAAAATCAGCAGCTCCAGAAATTTTCATAAATAGGTGATTTTTGATATTTTTTTTTATTTTTGGAA
>NW_011175836.1:0-411 GCF_000146605.3 Meleagris gallopavo
ATGGGATCCTAAAGTGACGGGAACCCCAATAATGGGGGATGGGACCCCAAAATGGGATCCTAAAGTGAGGGGGACCCCAATAATGGGTAGTGAGACCCCAATAGTGAGAACTGGGACCCCGGTAACGGGGGACGGGACCCCACCATTGGGCAGTGGGATCGCAAAGGATGACCTGTGACCTTTGACCTTTGACCCCCCCCAGCCTTCACCTTCTTTGACCCCAGCGACGCTGCCTGCCAGGAGATCCTGGAGGACCCCCGGACCTCCATCCCACAGCTCTTTGCTGTGCTGCGTCAGTGGGTGCCGCAGGTCCAGCACCGCGTTGACGTCATCGGGAACGAGGTCAGAGGTCACGGGGTCACCGAGGGGTCACGGGGTCATTGGGGGCTGCGAGGGCTGTGGGGGTCATTG
>NW_011175837.1:0-475 GCF_000146605.3 Meleagris gallopavo
TGCAGGCTATTTTATTTATGTATCATAAGTTTGAAAGAAATACATAAAAAAGTCTGCCAGATGCCAAACATGCAGAGAATTTTCTTCATCTTTCTTACTGCTCTGCAAGATGGACATTGCTAGAGAAAACTGGAACCTGAAGCACTAAAACCTCACGAAAATAAACATGATATTTGAATTGCCAACATCTATTTTAGTTCCTCTTTAAAATCCATTTACATCCTCAGCAGCTTACTGTCATGTTAATAAACAAATGATACATGCAAAGATTTAAAACATTTCCCTGTAACAAGTAATACTAGTAATTAATACCTAAGTATTTCAACTATATACAGTATTTCTGAAACAAAACCAACCAACGAAAACAAAACCATATACTTCACCTTTTGAGCATATTCATCACATGTTGGTCCCACTGGCACTACCATTACCTGCTGTGGAGACAGCCAGAGTGGCCTTCAAGAAACAAGAAAAA
>NW_011175838.1:0-410 GCF_000146605.3 Meleagris gallopavo
TCCATAATCTAACAGATACTTCTAGTATCTGAACATACTAATTGATGGAAAACTGTGTGACGTCCTCCTGAGAGTCACTTACCTTGCGTCACAGATGGTCTCCTGGGAGCTGTGGATCGCAGCTGCAGTTCTGTGAAGAAGAGCTAAGTGATCCTCTACCTTAGATGAACTGTGATCAAGACACTCCATAACACAAAGGGAAAGAATCTCAGGACACCTGATACAAGCTTCATAGAATAATGAAACGTGGAATTGAAAAATAGCTAATATAAGTGATGAAAAATACACCCTTAAGACTGTTTGATACTTTCCTTTGAAGATTTCAAATGAATAGAGATAAAAGCTTTTGGAGAAAGTCTGCACTTCTGTATGCGTGATTTTGAAAAATGGATATTTTATTATGGTTTTCA
>NW_011175839.1:0-410 GCF_000146605.3 Meleagris gallopavo
CCCTGCTGTGCTGGGGTGGTTTGGGGGGACATGAGGGGAACGGCCCCGTTTTGCGATGGGACGGAAGGGGCCGAGCGTCAGCCTGGGAGGAGATTTCGGGTAAAAAAAGCGAAGTTTGGGGTAAATAATGACCGGCGTTTATTTGCAGGGCAGGTTCTCGTAGCTGTCACTCGGGGGACGCCGCGTCCCCCGGAGCTCGGTGGCACCGCAGGCAGCGGGCAGCGCTGTGTAGGTGACAGCAGCCTCGGGGGGGGCTGAGGGACCCCACGGGGACGCACCTGGAGGGGGAGAGGACGGCAGGGTCGCAGCTGGGGACGCGCTGCGGGGCTTCCGCTCCCCTCCTCCGCTCACCTCCTCCGTGCTCTCTGATGGTGACGGTGGAGTACAGCACGTCCTCGGCGCTCGGTGTC
>NW_011175840.1:0-409 GCF_000146605.3 Meleagris gallopavo
TAATGTTTCTTTTCATGTTACTTCTCTGAGAGAAAATTAGTTTAAGTAAGTAAAAGTTTCCACAGATTTCAGGCCTGGATAATGTTTGCCATGTCTCTTCCTTTTCTATTCCTTTGCTCCCTCTGTTATGTAAATATTTCCCAAAAGGAAACACATGGACACATGCTATGGACATGAACAATTATTAATACAGAAACATTTTGTATGAAGGGTTTTATGCATAAAAATAATCATTTTTCTTTTCATTTTGGCAATATATATATAACATACGTAAAACTCCATTATAGCACAGTTTTCTAAACAGGAGCATACAAGAAATGTCTTTATTTTATTTTATTTTATTCTATTCTATTTTATTCCAAAAGATATTACTTTGGAATTCTATTCTGGGGAAAAAGAAAAGAAAAGA
>NW_011175841.1:0-409 GCF_000146605.3 Meleagris gallopavo
ACCCCCCCAGCTTCTCTCCTTACCCGCCTTCTCGCTGGCGAACTCGCGCAGGTTGAGCTGCTGCAGGGGGAAATCGACAAAGACGGAGCATTTCTTGATGGAGTAACGCGTGGTGGAGAAACGGTTGAGGTCTGAGAAGCCCCCCGTTAAGGGACATCGACCCTAAAAGGAGCCCGGTCCCATCAAAACCCCCTCCCTGATCCCCATAAGGATACGCAGCACCAGGATGCGGGGGAAGCGTTGGATGGTCAACTTCTTGGTGCTGCGCGTGCGCTGCCGGCACTTATCGCACACCGGGGCGTTCTCTGAGTCCAGCTCCTCCTCCTTGGTGAAGAGGTTGAAGCAGTCGTGGAGGGAAACCTTCCCCCCTGCAAAGCTCTTCTGTAGGGGCAGAGCTCGGTTGTGGGGT
>NW_011175841.1:2627-4087 GCF_000146605.3 Meleagris gallopavo
GGGAGCACCCAGGGGTCTCCAGTGATGGTAACCATAGCAGGGAGCACCCATAGGTGCCCCATGGCACCAACAGGGAGCACCCAGGGCTCTCTAATTAGCAATTAGCACCCATGGGTGCCCCATGGCACCAACAGGGAGCACCCAGGGCTCTCTAATTAGCAACGAGCACCCATAGGTGCCCCATAGCACCAACGGGGAGCACCCAGGGCTAATTAGCGATTAGCACCCATAGGTGCCCCATGGCACCAACAAGGAGCACCCAGGGCTCTCTAAATAGCAATTATCACCCATGGGTGCCCCATGGCACCAACGGGGAGCACCGAGGGCTCTCTAATTAGCGACGAGCACCCATGGGTGCCCCATAGCACCAACCCTGGGGACGAGCACCCACGGGTGCCCACAGCCTCACCTGTATCCCGTGAAGGAAGGGACGTACTTCTGGAAAATGGCCTTAAAGCGCCCAGGGTTGACGGCCTCGCTGGATTCCGGGTGCCAGAGGGCAGCGATGACATCGGCGAAGGCTGCAGGGACGGTTGGGTGTCAGCATGGAGGTTCTGGAAGGGATTTGATCACCTTTGGGGGTGGGGGGGAGGGCAGCACCCACCCTCAGTGAGCTCCTGTGGGCTGCGGGGTCCGGGCGGCTGCTCTTGGAGGAATTCCTTCCGCAGGCAGAAATCCCGTAAAGGTTTGGTGCTGCTCAGGCACTGCAGCACTGCGTTCATGAAGCACTGCGGGGACAGCAAGGGGATGAGGTGACACCAAGGGACGGCACCAAGCAGGGCCCGGGGGGCTGGGGGAGCCCAATTCTGCCTCTCCCAGGATGGAGGGATGGGATGGGAGGTGTGGGGACATGGGGTGGGGATGCGGGATGTGAGGTGTGGGGTTGGGGTGTGGGATATGTGAGGTGTGGGGTTGGGATGTGGGATATGTGAGGTGTGGGAACACGGGGTGGGGGTGTGGGATATGAGATGTGGGGTTGGGATGTGGGATATGTGAGGTGGGGGGATACAGAGATGGGGAGGTGGGATTTGAGGTCATGGGGACCACAGGTGTGGGGATGTGGGATGGAGATGTGGGATAGGTGAGGTGTGGGAACACGGGGTGAGGATGCGGGATGTGAGGTGGGGGGTTGGGATGTGGGATATGTGAGGTGGGGGGGATACAGAGATGGGGAGGTGGGATGTGAGGTCGTGGGGACCACAGGTGTGGGGTGTAAGGTGTGGGGATATGGGGATATGAGGTGTGAGGTGTGGGGACATGGGGTGAGGATGCGGGATGTGAGGTGGGGGGTTGGGATGTGGGATATGTGAGGTGGGGGGATACAGAGATGGGGAGGTGGGATTTGAGGTCATGGGGACCACAGGTGTGGGGATGTGGGATGGAGATGTGGGATAGGTGAGGTGTGGGAACACGGGGTGAGGATGCGGGATGTGAGGTGGGGGGTTGGGATGTGGGATATG
>NW_011175842.1:0-409 GCF_000146605.3 Meleagris gallopavo
AGCTGACGGTGAACAGCGGCAGGTCCTCCGCCGTGGTGCGGCTCAGCTCGTCCTCCAGGGAGCGCTGGGAGGGGTGGGCAGAGCTCAGGGGGGCCCGGCGGCACCCATGGGTGCCACCACCCACCCCGTAGGGACCCAGTGCCCAAGGTTGCGGCCCAACGCCCTCCAACGCAAAGGGACCCCAGCAACCAAAGGAACCCGATGCCCACCCAACCCAAGGGGTCCCTGGCACCCGTGGGTGCACCTCCGTGTCCTCCAACTTAAAGGGGCCTCCAGCACCCATGGGTGCCCCCCACCAACCCCATAGGGACCCCGTGTCCAAGGGTGCAGCCCCATGTCCTCCAACCCATAGGGAACCCCGGGACCCAAGGGTGCAGCCCAGCGCCCTCCCAAGGAGATCCCAGAACCC
>NW_011175843.1:0-408 GCF_000146605.3 Meleagris gallopavo
GGAAGGAGGGGGGAAAGATAGGAAGAGTTTAACAAGGACAGCTGTAATTTTCCTAACAGGATAGAAATCAGCCAATTGAAAGCCGTTTCTCAGTAGACACTGACGAGACACCAGAATATTCACTCCTCAGGTGAACGCAGCAATCACATCCCTCGCTAGCACTGCGCCGCGTCAGTGTGGTGGGAGATGGTGAGCTAGGCTGCCAGCCTCTGCTATTTATAGCATCAAGAGCTCTGGGGTGTGAGGCAAGCTGTTTTTAACACTGTGGCATTTTCTTCTGTTCAATCTTGGAGTAACATCATTTTCAGAAAGTCATTACTTCTGCTCAAGAGAGTGAAAGAATTATGCTTCTTTACCTAATTAAATCAGAAATGTCTGTGATGTAAAACAAACAAACAAACCAAAAAA
>NW_011175844.1:0-408 GCF_000146605.3 Meleagris gallopavo
GATCCTTGAGGTCCCTTCCAACCCGGGCCATTCTGTGATTCTGTGACATCCGTGGATGCTTGCTGAATATTGATGGAGACCAATGAGTGGATGTGAGCACAGTGAGGCTTTGGATGGTGCATTTCTGCTGTGATGACAGCAACAGTGGGTCATCTCTGCCGGTGCAGATTGTTACGATCGTGGTACGCAGGCTCTTATTCACCACTGGAGAAAATGCACAGCTAACGGTGGTTACGGTGTTGAAACGGAGCGCTTTGTAGCTGATTATTTTCTTTACCCTGTACCTGCTGCTCTTTGTACCTGCTGCCGTTTGCACGGCAGCCATCAGGCAGCATTACTGCATTATTTCCAGCCCAGCGCCCTCCACCCCCACACAACCCCGACCCCACACGCCCAGATCGGAAGATC
>NW_011175845.1:0-408 GCF_000146605.3 Meleagris gallopavo
GACCCCGCGACGTCCCCCATCCCCACATTGTCACCATGATGTCCCCACGGTGTCCCCATCCTTTTGGTATCCCCACGGCGTCCCCCCAAACCCACCATGTCCCCAACCCTTTGGTGACCCCACGATGTCCCCCATCCTCCTCATGGCCCCATCATGATGTTCCCCCATCCCCACGATGTTCCCACGATGTCCCCACATCCCTACATCCCTTTGGTGACCCCATGATGTCCCCACGATGTCCCCCACCCCCACGGTGTCCCCATGGTGTCCCCACCCCCTTGATGACCCCACCATGTCCCCATCCCTGCGATGTCCCCACATTGTCCCCATCCCCTTGGTGACCCCGTGACGTCCCCCATCCTCCTCATGGCCCCGTGGCCCCCGACCCCGCGACGTCCCCCATCCCCA
>NW_011175846.1:0-619 GCF_000146605.3 Meleagris gallopavo
GGATGCAGGATGGCTCAGTTACACTGTTAACTTTCCTCTGATTTTCTATTTACAACTTATTTTATTATATAAATGGATTTAGCACCACAACAGAATTGATGTGGAATGAAGTCTTAAAAGACTAAAATCTGTATAAACCAAGATGCGCTAAATCATTTGAATAACAGGAGGTACTACGCCTGTATCTCATTTTTTATTAAAAAGTTTATGTGAAAAAAGAAATGACTTTCTCTTATGAATAGTGCACTACAGACCAAAATTCCAAGCCTATTGTCAAAACTATATGATCTTGTTAAATGGTAAGCAGCTCTGTTATTGTAGAGTACTTCATGCGTACCAAGTGATACTGCCCTAGCTGGGGGATACCAGAAATGAACTGGGATTTTATTTGTTGAAACTGACAAGACCCATGAAAGCTGAGGAATGCAGGATGAGGCTCTTTAGGTAATAAAAGTATATGTGTTTACAGCTTATACTCCCGAGCAATGTATTTTTAAAGAAACTACAGCTGCACTGAGACCTGTGAAAGACTAAGCTGGGACACAGTTGGCTTATTAAGACATTTTTGTCGCTTCTCACATGCTAAGCATGTGACATTTGACTTTTTCTCTCTCGTCTA
>NW_011175847.1:0-408 GCF_000146605.3 Meleagris gallopavo
AAAGCAAAAAAAACCCCTGCCTTAGGCCACATTTTCTAACCCATAAACCACAGATGCAAGTGCAGATATGATGCTTTTAGTAGATTGACAGTACTAGTGGTTGAGATGATTCATACTATTCCTCTGGGCAGCATCCCAACTCTTCTCTGAGTCAGATTTGGTGTTCCTTTATCAGGAGGGAGAGCACTGTTAGAAAACAGTGTTTCAGAGCTAAAGCAACTCTTCTCTTGTAATAGTTCTACAGAACTGACAAATTTTAGCTCCCTTTAATAGAGAAACTCCTGATACATGCCAGTTAAATCCCAAGTGCTGCTTGTGAATCATCTTGTGCATATCATCTGTGCATCACATCATCTTCATTTCTGAATCTTTGTTTTAAGATGACTTTTTACTTTTTTTTTTTTTTTA
>NW_011175848.1:0-408 GCF_000146605.3 Meleagris gallopavo
CGCAGTGCCACCGAGGGACCCCGCAGTGCCACCGAGGGACCCCGCAGTGCCACCAAAGCCCCACCTGCGTCTTGGAGTCGGGGCGCAGCCATGGCAGGCTGCCGTTACGGCGCAGCTCGGCCAGCTTGGCGTTCAGTTTGTGTGCCAGCACGATGGTGAGAGGCATGCATTCCTCGGTCTCGTCCGTGGCGTAACCGAACATCAGCCCCTGCCGAGGCAAAGAGGGCCGTTCCAGAGTTTGGAAACGCAGGAAGCCGGCGGCACCGCGGCACCCAACCCACCTGATCGCCGGCGCCGATGTCCTCCTCGCTGCGGTCCAGGTGAACCCCCTGAGCAATGTCTGGGGACTGCTGCTCCAGGGCAACCAGCACGTTGCAGGTCTTGTAGTCAAAGCCTGGGGGTGGGAGA
>NW_011175849.1:0-576 GCF_000146605.3 Meleagris gallopavo
AAGCGCTGCTGTCCCAATAGGACACGTGGAGCGGGGACGGGGCGCGCGGCTCCCCCGCGTTCCGGCCGCTTCCACGGCCCCGTTCTCCCTCTCTGCGTCTCCATTTCGAGGATGGAAATTGCAATGGCACAGCTGTGCCCCGAGCCCCAGCTCGCACGTGGACACACTTATGGGGGAAGCCCTCCCTTCTGCAGCAGCTCAGCGACCGCAGCACAAAACCAACCATCCCAAAGCTGCACGAGCCCACCTGCCCCGTTCTCTCGAGCTTTGCGTGCCTTGGGAACGGGACCCCAACCCCGCAGCACAGCGTGGGGCTGACCCCAGTTAACGCACAATCACTGAATAGGGCTGACCCTACGGTAATACATCAGGTCGGGGCCCCACACCCGCGGGGTAGGGACACGGCCTGACCCCGACCCGGTGCTCCCTCCTAACCATCCCCCCATCGGGCGCAGGGCGGAACTTCGCTCCCCCGGAACTATAGTGCCGCTGTCACCGCCCCTAACCGGAAGCGGAACAACACTGCGCATGCGCACTTCCCGCCCCCGGCGCCATTGCGGTGCTGGCGGCGCGGCC
>NW_011175850.1:0-408 GCF_000146605.3 Meleagris gallopavo
ATCTAAGGCTGGGTTCTAAGAAGTTTTCCACATAAAGCAATGTCCTTTAGATCCCCATGCATTGTAAGCAGAAGTAACTACAAAAAATCCTGCTATCATTAGCAAGCTATTGTAACTAATTAAGCAGAATCTCAGACACCTTATACTTGTTGCCTCAAAGAGACAATTTCTCAACTGCTCATTTCTGTAAATGTTTCTTCACAGAGGTCTATTTTCTAAGGCAGATAAAAGTAGAAATGCAACTGTTCCACTCTATTCCCTCCTACATTTTTCAAAATTCAGTCACTGTATTTTTGTAAGTCTTCTTTGAATTAGAAATATGCCTATTTTTCACTGAGCCAAAAGTTGTACCGTTTCACCTGTTCGCTTTTAATTTTTTTTTAAGGTGCAATTTATGGGAAAATTATC
>NW_011175851.1:0-407 GCF_000146605.3 Meleagris gallopavo
AAAATTATATTTTTCCATAAAATAACTTTTTTCCCAATAAAACTTTAATAAAAAGCAGTAACCTCATGGCCTGATAAGTAGACTGTTATTCCTTGCCAGGATTTGTCTGTGGAAATTTTCATATTGACGAAATATTTAAGATGTTCATGCAGTCTGGCCATGAATTCGGTTCCTGAAAGCAGAAAGCCAAGTTAAACACAAAGCTTTTCGCCGGTCACTGAAAACCACGTTTACATATATGAACTATTAATGAGAAGAAAAACAAAAAGAATATTCTGCAACAGAACAAGGGTAGAATTTTTTTCAATAAGTTTCATTTTTCCCATAACACTTTAAAAGTTTTTCTAAAATGAGATGGTAGTCCAAAAATCTTACAAGTTACCCAAACTTCCCCAAATTAAAAACAA
>NW_011175852.1:0-407 GCF_000146605.3 Meleagris gallopavo
AAAAGAAAAAAAACCCTTATCATTCAAGATTGAGTAAGGATGAATTCAAAATGAGTTATTTGTGAAATAGTGTTCTTCATTGTACCTTTGGATACATTAAAAGAACGTTAATATAAACTCTTCCTTCTATTTTATTATATGGCTTCTTTTGTTTCAGACCTAGAATGTAAATGTTTAGAAATAATGAAGTTTTCCAAAACAGTTTATGGATTCAAATTATTGTATATATCAGTGTAGTGTACATACTACTGATGCGCTTAATGGCTTCCCATATTTCATTTACGTTCCTAGCACTGCTTAGAAGCCCAAAGATTTTACCTCTATCAAAGCTTTTCCTCTTCCTGTTACACTGGTATCTTCATGATGCATGGAACAAAGGGAGGTTTGATTTCTAATGAAATAAGTTA
>NW_011175853.1:0-406 GCF_000146605.3 Meleagris gallopavo
GGATTTGTTTATAAGTTTTTAAAAATAATTTCTATAAAAAAGAAAACTAACAACTTTTGTAGCTGAATACATAATAGGAATTTGTTTTTTTAATTATGCAAATAAGTTCACTCCTACAGTTACAGGCAACTCAGTGATTATAGGGCTTACAACTCATGAAATCATAACAGAATGTTTCCTCAGTCTGAACATACCTTTCCCCTGCTGAGTCAACTGTGTTCAGTTCTGCAACATTGTACATAATGGATGGCTCTAAAGAAACCTTCTCCATAAACATTGGAGAGGTAGTGATATTCTGAATCTGAGCTTCCAGAAACACTTCGTCTGTCTGGGGAAAAACAAAATAAAGAGCAAGATCACAAAAATGTAATTGCTGAGATTAAAATAATATGTAGTCCTATTGTTA
>NW_011175854.1:0-406 GCF_000146605.3 Meleagris gallopavo
AAAAAAAAATCTTCATCAGGTATATTCCAGGATCTACTTTCAGTGTTTTTGATTATTTCAATTCAGATTAGTTAAATGTGCAATGGTTAAATTACTTTCAAGTGTTGTTAGTGACCTTATCTGCTCTTTCTAAATCTTTATATGGCTACAGCAATTGTGCTGTACTTTTTCATTCTGAATGTAGATGGTAGTTTCAGACAAGGAAGGATCTCTGCACCCACACTGAACTATCACATCTGTACTCTTTTCATTTTACATAGATTCATGAATGAAAGAAAATTTGAGTTTCTTTTCCTCTTCTTTATTCTCTGAAAATGTAATCCAAAGATGACAGTAACAATTCTGCATTCACAGAATTCTGAGGGTCAAAAATTTTGGACCTCAGTGTGCCCAATGAATACTTGTT
>NW_011175855.1:0-406 GCF_000146605.3 Meleagris gallopavo
AAAAAAACCAAAAAAAAAAACACCAGAAGACAGAACAAAGGAGAGAGAGCTCAGACTCCTTCCTAACCTGTTTGGAGGACTGAGGGATGCTCAGTGAACTGAGAAGATGACAAATGCCAAAATGATATAGGATGCCCTTTTATATCTCCTCCCATCATTTTGACCTTTGGAGCTCAGCTGCCATAGTGTTGGCAGGCAGCAATGAAGTGGCAATCAAGGTGGTCCTCCAGGCTTTCACAAGCCTGCAGAATGGCTAAGGACATAACTGCTTCCCTTTGTCTGCCTTGGACTAGGTAATTCATCTCTGGTTTCTGATGCTGTCAGTGCATGTGCATGCAGGAAGCTATATCATTCTAGAGTACCCTGAAATGGCATATGCTCATGAGTCAGTCTTCCCTCCCTCCCT
>NW_011175856.1:0-505 GCF_000146605.3 Meleagris gallopavo
GAGAAAGAGAAAGAGAAAGAGAAAGAGAAGGAGAAGGAGAAAGAGAAGGAGAAGGAGAAGGAGAAAGAGAAAGAGAAAGAGAAAGAGAAAGAGAAAGAGAAAGAGAAAGAGAAAGAGAAAGAGAAAGAGAAAGAGAAAGAGAAAGGGATTGGTCCAGTGAGTGGTAGAGCAGTGAGAACTGATGGAGACCTGAATATAAACAAACAAACAGATAGATTATCTGTTATTACTCCAGTGGACCTCTTGTAAGATATGAATGTCTTCAAAGGTCAGCACTCAGTCCTTTGGAATGTGAGTTACTTTTTCCATCTCAAAATTCCTTGTTTTCTTCTATGAAAGCTCTGAGGATTTCCACTTTCCTCACCGAATTTGAAGATCCGTTTCTAGTTTAGTAGGTGCTGGGGACTGTGTATCTCCCAAGCTTTCCTAAAATTATGTTTTTCACATCTGTGAAGCACTCAGGTAGTAAACAAAATCTGCCAAAGCCTACAGACACTCAGAGACA
>NW_011175857.1:0-405 GCF_000146605.3 Meleagris gallopavo
TATCTAGACTAATCTTTCCATCTAAAAGTAGTTGTATATTTTGATTTGTCCAGTTTCTCGGTGTCTTCAATTGTATCTTCCTGCAATGTTTTTATACCCTCCTGATGTAAGGAAAGCAGAGAATCCAGGCCAAGTGACTTCAAGCCTCTTATTCCTTTATGCTGAAGGTAGAATTTCGAGTCATATACTAGTCTCATGAAAATATTTGTTTGTAAATAAATGAAACTTCACATCAAATACATGGAAAAAAATATATATATATAAAGTCCCTCTAAAACAAAAATCATTACTGATCTGCAGACTTGTTGTTTAATGTTTGTAATACAGAAAACAGACATCAAAGAATCAATTATACTGCAAGCAGATTGGAAATTGTAATATCTTTAATGTCTACATTCCAGAGGA
>NW_011175858.1:0-404 GCF_000146605.3 Meleagris gallopavo
TGTTCCTGTGAAAGTTTAAGAAAAGTTTCCTATAAAATGCTGACTTTTCCTAAAATTTTATTTGGTGAGTTATTCAGTGTAATCATCCTCTAATCCATTACAAAGCTAATGAGTGTTAGTGTGCCACATTCACAAATCTATTTGGTTCCCAACAGGGATGCAGAATATACCTAGACTCAACATGGATAGTTCCATTACAGAATGTAAACACTAAATAAAGTGAAGACTTACTGTCTACACTATTGTACAATGATTTGTACTCATTCTCTATCATCCCTTCAGAAGAGCTGCATCTGGTTTATTAACGCTGTTCTAGCAGTTAGCTCAATAACCTTGTTGTAATATTGGATACTGAAGTCCTGAGTGAGAATGGAGAAATAAATACCAAGGTGTTTTTTTTTTTT
>NW_011175858.1:424-801 GCF_000146605.3 Meleagris gallopavo
TTTCTTTCTGTGTGTGTTCTTTTCCCTCTCTTTTTGTTATATTCTATTCTCAGTGCTTAATGTCTCTCTAGAGAGAGAGTTATGTAGCTTTGTATTCAGTATTCAGGTTATGTTCATGTAATAGTATCTAAACCTAAAATTCTTATGTAAGTTAATAATGCATGTTTAGTCTCATTATTCTTCAATTCCAGATGAGCTTTGTCTGCCCATCTGTTAAGAAGCTAATCTGGATTTGCATGATTGATAGTAACTAAGGCTAGTTTACCTGGCACAAATTCATTTAAGCCAAATAATTGTCATACACCTTACCACTGGACTGAAGGTTGTCTCTGGCCTTGAGCCAGCAGTGTGCCCTCGTGGCCAAAAAGGCCAATGGC
>NW_011175859.1:0-403 GCF_000146605.3 Meleagris gallopavo
TCTCCTCTCCTCTCCTCTCCTCTCCTCTCAATGGCTCACTGAGGTGAGCACACAGCATGGATGACAAGTGGAGACAGTGACAGACAGCTTATGCTGCCCTAGAACCATATTGGTATTGTTTAGCTGGTGTCTCTTGGGGAACGAGGTCACTGGGTTCAGCTCTGTGGTAAAAATCCAAACTCCAATATTCAAAACACATTCAGATGACAGCTGGGCAAAAATGTTGAGCTTCCGAAAAGAGGCACCACCTGGTGTCAGTTGGGCTGAACAAGTTCAGCTAACAGGAGGAACCTTGCCCACATGTTCCCTTTCTGTTTTTTCAAACCTTTCACTTTATTACTTTGTCACGAAAATCATTTTGGTTTAACTTTGGTTTTAAACTTGGTTTAGCTTGAAAGGGGAA
>NW_011175860.1:0-403 GCF_000146605.3 Meleagris gallopavo
CCGCCTCCCCGTCGGGCAGGGCCGTGCCGGGGGAGGGACGAGCGGCGCGGCGAGGCGCTGCGGACAGAGCTGTGCGGTGCGGTGCGGTGCGGGCAGGAGGCGGCAGGATGTTCAGCTGGTTGGGGAAGCAGGGCGGCGGGCGGGAGCGAGGAGTCAGCGGCGGCGACGTGGTGCAGACGGTGACCGGAGGGTTGCGGGACCTCTACCTCCGCAAGCTGCTACCGCTGGAGGAGCACTACCGCTTCCATGAGTTCCACTCGCCCGCCCTGGAGGAGGCTGACTTCGAGAACAAGCCTATGGTGCTGCTGGTGGGGCAGTACAGCACCGGCAAGACCACTTTCATCCGGTAGGTGGCGGACCCCGGCCCGTGCCCCGCAACGGGGAGCCGCCCCGGCCGAGCCCC
>NW_011175861.1:0-403 GCF_000146605.3 Meleagris gallopavo
GGGGGGCACAGGGACGTGGGGCACAGGGATGTGAGGATGGGGGGCACAGGGACGTGGGGATGGGGGGCACAGGGAGGTGGGGATGCTGTGTATGGGGACACAGGGATGGGGGGCACAGGGATGTGGGGATGGGGGGCACAGGGAGGTGGGGATGCTGTGTATGGGGATGCTGGGCACAGGGAGGCAGGGATGGGGACACCAGGACAGGTGTGTGCTGGCTGTAGGGCCCCAGGGAAGGCAGCCAGAAGGACCCTAAAACTTCTCCATTTTCTTACCGTGTTCCCCAAATTCCGGAGACCGACGTGACCGGATCCCAACAACAGAGCGTGGTGGGTCTGCAGGGCCACAAAACCAACTCCATCAGCGTCCCCTCCCACATCAACCCCCCCCCACCCTCGGCACC
>NW_011175862.1:0-403 GCF_000146605.3 Meleagris gallopavo
CCCCACGACGGCAGCGATTCGGGGCTCCTCCACGTGGATTTCCCCGAAATCACCAGCGCTCTCCTGGCCAACCTGAACCAGCAGCGCGTGGAAGGGAAGCTGTGCGACATCTCCATCCACGTCCAGGGCCGCGTTTTCCGCGCCCACCGCGCCGTGTTGGCCGCTTCCTCTCCTTATTTCCACGACCAGGTCTTGTTGAAAAACATGACCTCCATCGTCCTCCCCAACGTCATGGATCCGTCCGCCTTCGAGACGGTGCTGGGTTCGGCCTACACGGGTCGCCTGTCCATGGCGCCGGAGGAGATCGTCAACTTTTTGACGGTGGGGAGCGTCCTGCAGATGTGGCACATCGTGGACAAATGCACCGAGCTGCTGAAGGAGGGCCGCGTGGCCGTGGGGCCGG
>NW_011175863.1:0-402 GCF_000146605.3 Meleagris gallopavo
CCGTTCCCCCAACCCCATACCCCCATCCCATCCCCCATCCTAGATCCCACTACCAGTACCCAATCCTATAGCCCAATCCCACTCCCCCATCCCGTTCCCCAACCCCATTCTCCAATCCCATACCCCAATTCCATACCCCCATCCCATTACTCAACCCTATATCCAAATCCCCAATCCCGTTCCCATACCCCCATTCCCCCATCCCATACCCCCATCCTGTTCCCCAACCCCATTCTCCAACCCCATACCCCAATCCCATACAACCATTCCATACCCCCATCTCGTTCCCCAACCCCATTCTCCAACCCCATGCCCCAATTCCATACCCAAATCCCATCCCCCATCCCATACTCCCTATCCCATATCCCAAACCCATAACCCAACCCCATGCCCCAAACCCAC
>NW_011175864.1:0-483 GCF_000146605.3 Meleagris gallopavo
CGGCTGAGAGTGCTGCTGCGGGCGGCTCGGTAAGCGTCCCTGGTCTCGTGGCACCCGCGTGATTTCTCTCCGGATCCGAGCACGCTCGCTCCTTTCAGGGTTGCCAGGCAGCGTAGAGCGGCACCGGGGTGTCGTCCGTTGCTCCACAGCGCTGTGCTTGCAGGCCCGGCTGAGGCGCAGCAGCCACTTGCAGCGCTGCATCAAAGATTTTCCACCCTCGCAGCTGCGAGAGAAACTGGTCGGGACTGCGCAGAGGGGAACTGGCAGCCAGCTGGGTGCAGGAAGGGCTGCCTGAGGTGGGGAAAGGTCAGGGGTAGGAGGGGCTGGAACACCAGGCACCGCGTTCTCTCATTATGGAACAGGCTGCCCAAGGAGGCTGTGGATGCCCCATCCCTGGAGGCATTCAAGGCCAGGCTGGATGTGGCTCTGGGCAGCCTGGTCTGGTGGTTGGCGACCCTGCACATAGCAGGGGGGTTGAAACTC
>NW_011175865.1:0-402 GCF_000146605.3 Meleagris gallopavo
CAAGGACCCTCCCCAGACCCCAGATTCCCCCCAAGATCCTATATCCCTCTATGGATCCTATAGTCCTCTGCAGACCCTATAAACCCCCGTAAATATTATAGTCTGCTATAGATCCCATGTTCCTGCACAGATCCCATATTCCATTTTCTCAGATCCTATAGGGCCCCGCGGACCCCATAAAGCCCCATAGGCTTCATATCCCCCCCAGACCCCATATTCTCCGACAGACCCCATATCCCCCCCCCAGACCCACGGAGACCCCAATTGGGGTCTCTGCACCCCATAATTCCCCACAGGGGCCCATAGGGACCCCAAATATCCCACAGGAATTGCAAATACCCCTATAGGGCCATAGGAAGACCCCAATATCCCCATAGAGACCCCAAATATCCCTATGGGGAC
>NW_011175866.1:0-402 GCF_000146605.3 Meleagris gallopavo
ATTCTCACAGAGGGCTTGAGCAATCCCAACCATATTCAAACACAAACAGTGTGAGCTTTTGCAAATGAAATTTACAAGGGAAAAACTGCTAAACAAATGTAAATACAGAATTAAATTTATGCTTGCTAGCACAGCATAATAGGTCTCATAAATCAGGAATTGGGGCTTAGTAATGTTTAGGTATTTTATTATAGGTTTAGTCTTAAATATGTCCCTTCTAAGTAGTAAGGGAAGGAAAAATACAGAGCAGGGTAAGGAAGGCTTGGCATAGGATGAAACAGGCTTAATAGCTTCAAGAAATATTGCCCTGCTGTATGCATGGAAATGTACAAAACGATCCTGAAAACATGAGGTTGGTGGTACATCTCATATGGAAAGATGAATTATTAACTGTGTTGCATG
>NW_011175867.1:0-402 GCF_000146605.3 Meleagris gallopavo
AAAAAAAAAAAAAACATAGTACACTTCAATAAAACCAGGAAACTCATCTGCAGGGTCTCTTGGGAAGGTAATTTGAGGGATAAAGGAGTGCAGAAGAGCTGGCAGTTGCAACAAGAGAGTGTATTAAGGCACAATAGCAGCCTATCTTGATACAGCAAAAGGACAAAGAGCACAGTGAGAAGCCATTATGGCTGCATCAGGAGATCTTCAAGGGCCCAAAAATAAACTAAGCAAAAAAAAATTGTGCAAAAAAGACAAAAAAGAATGCATGATTAAGGATGAGCAAGGAAAAATCCGAGAGCGTTTGGGACAAAATGAGTGACAAAGTAAAAAAACAGAGAATATAAGTGGTGGTAAAAAAAGATTTTTTAAAGCATTAGAAGTCGCAAAAAGAAAAAAAAA
>NW_011175868.1:0-401 GCF_000146605.3 Meleagris gallopavo
AGCATGTTAGCCCTGTGAAAAATAAAAAAAATATTAAGAATCTTCCTCTAAAAATCTTAGTTTCCTACAATTAATTAATATTAATATTTACTGCTATGTCATTTTCACTTATTCATAGTATCTATTTCAGACCTTTTGTACAGGCTGTTTTCAATGAGAGTATCTCTCACATAAAAACAAGTTGCTTTTCATACATTTTACAGCATTTATTCTGCATGAGACCCCATCAATTCTAGCTACAATGGGAAGTCCTTCTAAGGCAAGTAGCAAAGGACAAAAGACAACTTCTTTTTTGTTTCATTTAAAATTAGTAAGAATCACAATAGAGTGTTCTTAAATAATGTAGTGAGTAGCTATTTTTAAACTAAATGCCACACTATTCTTAAAAAAACTACTCTCCT
>NW_011175869.1:0-401 GCF_000146605.3 Meleagris gallopavo
CCCCCCACACAGAGGTTCAGTTCCGCCCGTACCGCACGGACGACTTCATCACCCGGCTGTACTACGAGACCCAGAGGCTGACTGTCCTCAACCAGACGTGGGTGCTGAAGGCTCGAGTCAACGACTCCGAACGCAACCCCAACCTCTCCTGCAAGCGCACCCTGTCCTTCCAGCTCATCCTCAAAAGCAAAGTCAGCTCCCCCCTCGAATGCTCCTTCCTCCTCCTCGAGGGTCCTTACGACGACGTCCAGATCAACCCGGTCATCTACCACTTCGTTTTCACCAACGAGAGCAACGAGACCGACTACGTCCCGCTGCCCATCGTCGACTCGGTGGAGTGCAACAAACTGCTGGCGGCCAAAAACATCAACCTGCGCCTCTTCCTCTTCCAGAGACAGAAG
>NW_011175870.1:0-400 GCF_000146605.3 Meleagris gallopavo
GACCCCAAATATGGGGACTCTCCTCAGTTATGGGAACCCCAAATATGGGAACCCCAAATATGGGGACTCTCCTCAGTCATGGGAACCCCAAATATGGGGACCCTCCCCAGTCATGGGGACTCCCAATATGGGGACCCTCAAATATGGGGACCCTCCTCAGTCATAGGAACCCCCCAAGTATGGGAACTCTAAATATGAGGACACCCAAATACGGGAACCTTCCCCAAATATGGGAACCCCCAAATATGGGAACCACAAATATGGGGACTTCCAAATATGGGGACCCTCTCCAATCATGGGAACCCCAAATATGGGGACCCCCAGTCATGGGAACCCCCAAATATAGGAATCCCAAACATGGGGAACCTCCAAATATGGGGATACGGGATTTTACGGGAGA
>NW_011175871.1:0-400 GCF_000146605.3 Meleagris gallopavo
ATCTGCTTTTATCAGAGATACCATCCTGACAATATTATTTGGATATTTCCAACATTATTAAGTTCATTATGTTCTGTTTTGGAGTTGCATACATATATAACCCATTAAGAGCACTGATGGAGACACCTGCCTGGTACCTATATGCAATGTTGTATGATTTGAATATTGACAATTACATCCCAGAGGGAGTAGCTAATTTTACAAACACCACAATATTTAGATGGGTTTCCAGGTTCTCTTCTCAGTTCCTTATGCATTTTTGGAATGCTGAATTAATGATCATGTTATCAATCTCCCTGAATGTATTCCTCTTCATTTACATTATCTTGTGTCAATGGTTTACGGGCTGGTTTGGCCTGGTTCCGTGACTAGTGGGACGGGGGGACCCATGGACCCATGC
>NW_011175872.1:0-400 GCF_000146605.3 Meleagris gallopavo
CACACACACACACACACACACACAGAGCTATTTCTGCCTTTTCTTGTTGTGGATTTCCAACAAGATTTTAATTTAACTAAAAGAAGAAGATATTTAAAGCCAGTTTTTTTGTGTGTCTCTTAACAGGACACTGTGCACAGACAGTAAAAGTCATGCAGAATTACTCTGCCCATTTAATGCTGCTGCATGTTTAATGAATTGTAATTGTGTATATGGAAAGACCCAGTAAATCACTGACCCATTTAGGTCTATGAGCACTCTGTTGCTATAAGCCCAAAGCAGGATTTGAGTAGTTAATGAGAAACTAATGCAACACCTGCTTCTCTCATGAAATACCTTCCTAAGCCTTTATTTTGCCATTTTGCCATTTTAACAAAACCAAATACAATGCAAACACCAA
>NW_011175873.1:0-399 GCF_000146605.3 Meleagris gallopavo
ACAGACAATATTTTTTGAATGTTTTCTATTACACCATGGTCTAAAGCAGGTATGTCCAGTCAACAGATGACATATAGCCCTGGACAGCTAGTAATAATCCCACAAGATTATAAACTTTTAACATTATTGTATGATTTTTAGCAATATTTTTCATGTGTCAATTGCATGTAACTCAAGCAAAGGTAGTATAGGCAACAACGAAATACTGTAGAGGAAAGGATGCAGCATAGTGCTAATTCCACCTGTCATGCCTACCATACACACTCAGTCAAATCAAAACTCATATGTATTACATGCATGTACTCCTTGGTAAATAAAACACAGTTATTATCCATATTAATATTTCAACGTACCCACACACGAGTGTAACTGTGGAGACAAGTGGTTATTGTTAAGAAG
>NW_011175874.1:0-397 GCF_000146605.3 Meleagris gallopavo
CTTTTATTCCCGATTTTTTTTTTCCATATTCTCATTGTTTCAAAGGAAACTAATATATGTATATATATATCGTCTCCTTTGCTCACTGATGCCAAGCCCGAAAAAAAAAAAGCATTCAGGTAATGAAGTCTGTAACTAAACGGTAATTGAATCAGCATAATTTGCACACTGAATGGTTTCAAATGCTCCCAGTTTACAATTAAAGGAGAATTAATGCTCTTGTTGTTCAGACTGCGGCGCATTAGAATAAATCCAGTGCTGTTGTTGTAATGAGTCGAGAGCAGTTTAACTGCCAGCAAACACATTTAAAATTTAACACGACGTATCGATCTCGCTCCGGTTCTTTGATGGATTGTTCGCCGCGCGCTTTTTTCCCGGCTCTCCCCACCCCTCCGTC
>NW_011175875.1:0-398 GCF_000146605.3 Meleagris gallopavo
CAGCGCTCGGCTCGGCTTGAGTTTAATCGCCATCAAAACAGACGTTCCTCACACGATCCTCACGAGCCGCTCCAGCAGAAAGCATCCCCGTCCCCGAAATCAGCATCACGGGCTTTCGGCGGTGTTGAGGGGACGCTCCGCCCCTCGACCCCCTGCATACTACAAAAGCTCGCAGGGCTCGGATAGGGCTCTGGTGAGGGCTCGGGGGGCTCAGATAGCATTCGGCAGAGCTCGGGTAGTACTGGGATGCGCTCGGCTCGGCAGGACTCGGGTGGACCTCGGCAGGGCTCGGCAGAACTCGGAAAGTGCTCGAAAGGGCTCGGCTCGGCTCGGGCAGGGTTCGGCTCGGGCAGGGCTCACTAGGGCTCGGGTAGGGCTCGGCTCAGCTCCGGCTGGGC
>NW_011175876.1:0-520 GCF_000146605.3 Meleagris gallopavo
CGCTGCTTCGGCGGTGCGGGAGGGCAACGGTTGAGCACAGCCGTCCCTGTGCTACCCGCCCGGGGCTCGGGAGCCTCAGCGGGTAATTGACAGTCTCGAACCCAAATTGAAACATGTGTTAACAACAACGCCGCGCATCTTAGGAGCTGCCCGGGAGACCGCCACCTCACTCTCTTTATATATGATTTGAATCCACCGGAGGGAAGTGGCACGGAGCTTGGAAAGCACGTTTCCCCTACCTGTAAATCAGCGCTTAGCACCGCGTTCAGGCAAGGCAGCGCCGACGCACACAGCGGGAGGATCGGAGCCATTCCCCCTCCCACTGCCCTCGCAGCGCTGTTTCCACGCCGCCCCGAGCCCCCCCGTGGTGCGGCGTCGGCCCACGCGTGTCCGCTGGAAACCCCCTCCCCTAGTGCTCCTTTAACCGACCCTCCCCCCTTAAGGGCATTTGCCGTCTCCGCAGCGCAGATCGGGTCTGGGCAAGGAGAGCCAACTCGTGCCGGAGCGGTTGGGGGTGCCG
>NW_011175877.1:0-398 GCF_000146605.3 Meleagris gallopavo
AACCTGAGTGAGATGAGGGGCTGCCAGTTTGTGGGGGGGGAGGGGGGGTCTCCCTGTGTGCCTGGGGGTCTCCGTGTCGGTCTGGGAGTGCCGCTGACCCCCAGCCCTTCCCAATATCCCACAGTTGAGCGGCGCCGACGTTTCAACATCAACGACCGCATCAAAGAGCTGGGGACCCTCATCCCCAAATCCAACGACCCGTGAGTGCAGCCCGCCTCATTTCCGGGGTCCGCCGTCGCCCTTTACACCTCAATACGTTTTGTTTTGTTTTTTTTTTCCTCGATGGGGGGGCTGCAGGGAGATGCGTTGGAACAAAGGCACCATCCTGAAAGCGTCGGTGGATTACATCCGTAAGCTGCAGAAGGAGACGCAGCGCTCCCGGGAGCTGGAGCTGCACC
>NW_011175878.1:0-398 GCF_000146605.3 Meleagris gallopavo
AAAAAAAAAAGTGTTCTCTAATACCTAAGAGTCTAAAGGGCTATAAGCAGTTTGTGTAGTGGATTTATTAGTAAGGTTTAACAAAGTTCAAAATTTATGTGGAATAATTCTATCATTCTAACTCCATTTATATTATTTTGGCATCAGATTTCTGACAGAGTTGATGACTTAGAGGAGAGGATGGAGTCCAGACCCTCCAGGGCTTATAAACTAAAGAGCTACAACTAAGGACCTATGCAGTAACTCTCACACATTACCAGCAAAGCACTAATGGAATGGTGGATGAAATTGTGCTTTGATTATGCTGTTAAATCACAGGGGATGGATTTCTGATCACAGTTATAATAGCAGTATTTTTTCATAATTTTGAATCCTCTTTTCTTTTAATAACTGAGGAT
>NW_011175879.1:0-397 GCF_000146605.3 Meleagris gallopavo
GTTTCCTTTTTTTTTTTTTTTTTTTAAGTATGAACTACAAGATGTCTCAGAAATATCACAGAAATTAAAAGCCATTGATGATACAATGTGTATCTGGTGCCTTCAAGCAAGACATCTAAAAAAATAACAATTTTTTTCTTAATTGCCTATCACCCCTTGAAAGCTGTGTTTTTGGTAGAGGAGGTCCAGCTGTGGTTCACCACCAGGTTGATACTCTTGCCATGGCCCATGGATTTACTGAAAGAGGAGTCACCAAATCACTGATTAGTGCCTACTGCAGACGTCCTTGCTCTTGAAAATGCCCCAAACTTCCAGAGCTTTGGATTTCTGTTTGGAAAGTTGCTGCCCTATTATCTGGAAACTAAAAATGGATTATATTCCAGAGAGGTTTGGTTAA
>NW_011175880.1:0-589 GCF_000146605.3 Meleagris gallopavo
GAAAACCAATTATATTTGAAATGAAAATAAAAACTCTTGCTTTCTTTCACAATAGATTTAACTACTCGTTTTCATTCTTTAATCTTTCTGAATGTAAAACCATTTTTCTGTTATATCTCTGCATCTCCATTCTGAAGATTAGAGAGTGATGAGACTTTATGCAATGCAAACAACTGCCTTTTTTTTTTTTTTTCTCGTATTTTTATAGACTTGGAGTCTTGTCTTCAAGTTTAATGTTTTCTGTGATTTTTCAGTTCATCTGGAAATAGAAAAGAAAGTTACTCTGAAACCCAAGATTGCTAATGACCTTGCAAAAGTTGGCAACAAGCAATTTTAATTTTTCTTCAATGGTCTAATACACTCAATGCCTTCAGAAGATTTTAAGTCTATTGTACACCTAATCATGCAGCAAAATTTCTCTCCATCATACACAAAAGACTGAAGTGAGTTTCCAGAAGAACTATTTAATGAAGCTGGTGAGAAATTTCATGAGAATAATTTTAAGGCAGAAAAAACAAGCTCAGAATTCAGCAAAAACATCTGGTAGGGGCATTCTAGTTTATTGGTGCTCAGAGAAAATTACTGAAGA
>NW_011175881.1:0-397 GCF_000146605.3 Meleagris gallopavo
AAAACAAGTCAAAAATATGTGCAGGTAATTTTTTTTTTGCATACTTATATTATAAGCTATTTACTTGCTGTGTTTCCTGAATGAACAGAAATTTGCACATCCACAGTTTCTGAATCTACATGTGCCTAAAATTACCCAGTTTTCCATGTGATCAAGTTCAAATACTTTGGAAAAAAAATCAGCTGTAACCTAATTACAAATATCTTTAGTCTCTGCAACTGACAGATTTTGTCTTCTTAAAGTGTGCCTTTACATCTAAAAGACCAGAAGCTGCCTGTACTATGCTCTTATTTTGTCAGAGTACCACATATTCCTTAACAAATTTATTTTCTATGTACGTTGCACTAACCATTTGGGGTTAGAGAAAGGATTAAAAAAAACAAAGCCTAGTAAGATT
>NW_011175882.1:0-397 GCF_000146605.3 Meleagris gallopavo
CAAAGCCGAACCGGGCTGGGAGGACCCCGCGAGCAGCGCAGCTCGCGTGTGTTTATTTTGAAACAAAAGCGCGGTTGTGATTTTCAGATGTTCAGGTGACCCCGTTTCTTGATCTGCGTAAATATAATTAAAAAGTCCTTTTTGTGGCATTAATAAAGAGTTATTTGTACACCATTTCCAGGGCAGCACAAAGAGGACCTTTATGCGGGGAGAACTTTCGAATGGAGTCCAATTTATACAAATTTTTTTTGTATTTTTAGCCCTTGCACTCTGTTTGGATGGAGCCTGTGGAAAAGCGAGAACCCTTTTCTGGTCCCCCTGTAAAAATCTGATAAATTTCTTTAAAAAATAAAGCCCTATTGAGAGCGTGCCGTTAACCCTTTCGGCGCCGCTGGCG
>NW_011175883.1:0-543 GCF_000146605.3 Meleagris gallopavo
CCACACAGCGTGGGATGGGTTCCATCACAGCGTGGGATGGTTTCCATGGCAGCGTGGGATCGGTTCCGTCTGATCGGTTCCGTGGCAGCGTGGGTTGGGTTCCGCTGCAGCGTGGGATGGGTTCCGTCGCAGAGCTCTCCCGCACACAAAGGCCAGCCGTGCTCAGTGCGTTCGTTTTATATATATTTGTATATAGAGAGATATTTATATATATTTATATCGATAGAAGTGGGTTCTCCTCTCATGTAAATATCCAAAATACAGTTTTTACTATTAACAATCAGAAGTGTCAATGTACAAAGTTTGACTGCGAAGCCAAAGGGGAACGGAACCGAAGGAACCGAAGGAAACACACAGAGCCGAGAGGGAAAGAAAACGGGAACGGCTCCGGGATCGTCGCGTGGCACCGACCCACCAGGACCCGACCCACCAGAACTGACCAACCAGGACCCGACCCACCAGCACCGACCAACCAGGACCCAACCCACCAGAACCGACCAACCAGGACCCGACCCACCAGCACTGACCAACCAGGACCCGACC
>NW_011175884.1:0-397 GCF_000146605.3 Meleagris gallopavo
AGGCTGGATGTGGCTCTGGGCAGCCCGGGCTGCTGGTTGGCGACCTGCTCACAGCAGGGGTTGGAACTGGATGAACACTGTGGTCCTTTTCAACCCAGGCCATTCTGTGATTCTATGAAACTACGTACACCGGGCATCCCCCTGCTATCCCAGCTCCCAGCGGGTGGCTCAGAAGCCCGCTCAACACCACCCACAGCCACACCATGGGGACGTGGCCAAGGCCGAACCGGCTGCGCTGCTGCCAGCCCTGCAGGATGCAGCCCTCACCTGGCACGGAGGGCACGCTGAGCAGCATGTCAGTGCTGCAGACCCACACGCCCGGCGGGGAGCCCACGCAGAGCTGTGGAAGGAAGGGCGGTGAAGACGGGGCCGGCGCTCAGCCACACGCTGGCAGCGC
>NW_011175885.1:0-397 GCF_000146605.3 Meleagris gallopavo
TAGGAGTCCATGCCAGTCTGAGAGCTAGTCAGTTCATGAGTTAACAGAGCTTACTGTGTAAATCAAAGTCAGGAGTTGAGGTGGTGAGATTAGTTAAACTGCATTCACTGATTTATCAGAAGTCAGGTTAATTCACTATTTGTAATAAGTATTCTTTAGATGGCTGTGAAAATCATCTAATGTCATTGGTAGACATAACATTATTAGAAGTAGATGTCAGCACAGTTCTTTTGCATTAGTTAAGGCATTGCTTAAAAATAGTTTTAAAACTCCACATTAAAATATTATGATAAAATGAAAATATAAATCAGGACGTATCTGAGCCAAATTCAATCATAGGTTATCCATAAAATCTTTTAAACTGTAAAACTGTTTAAACTGTAAAACTAAATTGTCA
>NW_011175886.1:0-394 GCF_000146605.3 Meleagris gallopavo
ACGCCGCCGGGACGCCGCGCAGCCCCGCAGCCCCCCGGCACGGCACGGCGCCGCGGCTCCCAGCGTGGGGCCGGGGGCTGAAGGTCAGAACCGGGAGGTGCCATAAAGGAACCCAGCTGTGCCACAACGCCTGCAGGTCGCATTGCTGCTCCCTCCGCTCCGAGCCTTCAGCTCGGCACAGCGCCGAACCCTTCGCAGCACAAAGCACGGGAGCCGCACGCAGCGCAGCTGCAGGCGCCGAGCGGAGCTTTATTTCTTTTGGCTTTGTTCCTCTTCTCCTCCTTCTGCTTCTTTTGGACGCTTTGGGGCTGCTGGCTTTGCGGTACAGATGGAAGCCGATGAGACCCAGCAGGGCCGGCAGCAGCGCCAGGCACAGCAACGGGAGCAGCCGGTC
>NW_011175887.1:0-396 GCF_000146605.3 Meleagris gallopavo
CAGTACTTGAGGCCCCAATAGATGTCCTAGCCACCCCCAAGCCCCAAGTTCCCCCCCTCATATATTTGGGACTCCTCCCCCAATTCTCCAGTCCTTATGGACACCCTCCGCTCCTCTCTCCTCCCCTCCAAAAACCTGAGACCTCCTCAATATTTGAGACCCTAAAGATTCTGTGATGCCCCCCCAACATCCAAGATCCTCCCCAACATTTCAGGCCCTATGGACACTGTGATGCCCCCCAGCTCTTGGGACCCCCCCCCAATATTTAGGGCCCTATGGATGATCCCCAACCCCTGGATCCTCCTCTGTATTTAAAGCCCTATGGATGCTATGATGCTCCCCCAAAACCTGGGACCCCCCCCAACATTCAGGGCCCTGAAACCCCCCCCAAACACC
>NW_011175888.1:0-396 GCF_000146605.3 Meleagris gallopavo
CAGACAGGTGCAGAGCGAGCTCCCGCCTCTGGCAGATGCAGAACGGCCAGCTCAGCTCTGCAGGCTCTGCTGCTGCTCAGCCCGGCAGGAGCTGATTCAAAGCATGCAGGACCACTCGGTGTCCTTCTAGGCTGGGTGAACAGAGACAGAATGGTACCAAATTAACCCATCCTCAGGTGCAGTAGGAGCCCTGAGAGTGAAGGGAGGTTGCCAAATTGGGGGAAAAACTTCCTTCTCCGTTACTCGGGAGCTGGAAGAGGAAACGGGGATTGCTCACATCAGTCACCTCCATGAGGCTGGGACTCTGAAAAAGCCCTCCGTCCCCAGGAAGCCCCTCAAGCCAAGGCAGCAGCCCCTCTCCTGCCTCCAGAGACGCCGCCGCGCGCAGCCCCGCTC
>NW_011175889.1:0-395 GCF_000146605.3 Meleagris gallopavo
AACAAACAAAAAACTCCATTTGACGTAAACTAACTGCATAGTCCACATTTTCCATGCTTTTCTTCTGTTGGTCATTTGAAATACTTTGCATCTCTAATTAATAAAAAAATAATGGAGTCATAGTATCATAGAATTATAGAATAGTTTGTGTTGGAAGGGACCTTAGAGATAATCTAATTCTAACTCCCTTGCTGTGGATAGGATTGCAATCCACTGGATCAAGTTGCCCAGGACTCCATCCAATGTGTTCTTGAATGCTTCCAGGGATGATGCATCCACACCTTCTTTGGGTAATCTGTTCCTGTGCCTCACCACTCTCTAAGTAAAACTTTTCCTCCTTAAATCTTCCTTCTTTTACTTTTAAAGCTCACTTTAAGTACTGAAAGGTTGCAATG
>NW_011175890.1:0-395 GCF_000146605.3 Meleagris gallopavo
AAAAAAAAAAAATCAGGAAAAAATAGATTTACTTGAATAAGCAGGCAAAATCAAATAATGTCATACCTGAATTTGGCCTGGGAAGTGATAGGTCACTTTCTTAGCTGAATTTCAGAGTATATGCAATCAGTGTGTTTTGTCTGTATATGTCTTGTTTTGATTTGAGATCTAACACACCAAGTATGAGACATTTGAGAATAGTATATAAAGTAGAATGCATCACTTTATGAAAACTGTAGCTTGTTCAGGTAAACAGAGTGTGCATGCAATCTGAGTAGCTAGTAGGAAACAGGTTTTGCATGTGTGAATGCAATGATGGCATACTGAGAGTCATCTGTGCTGCTGAATCAAAGTTTGGGAATTATGCTTTGGATTCTAATTTTTTTTGTTTTTAA
>NW_011175891.1:0-513 GCF_000146605.3 Meleagris gallopavo
ATGGGGCACTATGGGGTGCTATGGGGCGCTATAGTGTTCTATGGGGCACTATAGTGTGCTCTGGGGTGCTATAGGGGATCTGTGGGGGACTCTACAGGGCAGCTATGGGGCAAGAATGGGGCAGCTATGGGGCAGCTATGGGGTCTCTATGGGGATCTATGAGGGATCTATGGGGGATCTATAGGGCAGCTATGGGGGATCTATGGGGTATTTCTGGGATATCTATGGGAGATCTGTGGGGCAGCTATGGGGGATCTACGGGGGATCTGTGGGGGATTGGTGAGGGATCTATGGGGCAGCTATGGGGCAGCTATGGGGCAATTATGGGATATCTATGGGGTATTTCTGGGATATGTATGGGGGATCTATGGGGCAGCTATGGGGTCTCTATGGGGCAGCTATGGGGCAGCTATGGGGTTTCTATGGTGTCTCTATGGGGCAAGAATGGGGCAACCATGGGGCAGCTATGGGGCTCTATGGGGTCTCTATGGGGCAGCTATGGGGCAGCTATGG
>NW_011175892.1:0-462 GCF_000146605.3 Meleagris gallopavo
CGCAGTGCAGGCGCGGGTAGGGGTGGGTGATGGCGAAGTAATGGCAAATAAACGGCCTCGCTACGAGGGCCGGGAGCCTGGACGTGGCAAACGTCTCCCTGCTCGAAAACAAATTCCCGGACCGAGTCTTAAACAGGCAAATAAAGTCGCCGGCTCTGTTTTTCAATCAAGGCTTTTAAGTACTGGACTGAAGCAAATTACAGGCGCAGGAAAACCTGCTGAAACTTAGGAAAGTGTTATTTTACTATCTCAGATGGTTAGAGGGATCTGGATCTACCTTGGCTGCACTAAATTGCCTGTAAAAAAGCGGTGATAAAGTGTAAAAGTAACAAGTGCCTCCCTCTCGCCGTGTGTTCCCCTAATCTGATCACCTTCTGTCTCTTTACGAGGCTACTGGGTGGCGGGGCCGAGCCGGGCCGGCTGCGGGGCTGCGGCTGCGGGGGCTATTCGGGGATACGGAAA
>NW_011175893.1:0-494 GCF_000146605.3 Meleagris gallopavo
GTGGGGTCACGTGGGGTCACGTGGGGTCACAGCTGTGGGATCTGATCTATAGGGTCACATCTATGGGGTCACAGCTATGGGGTCATGTGGGGTCACATCTATGGGGTCACGGGGGGTCATAGCTAAGGGGTCACGGGAGGTCACGTGGGGTCACAGCTATGGGGTCACAGCTGTGGGGTCAGGTTATGGGGTCACAGCTGTGGGGTCACGTGGGGTCACAGCTATGGGGACAGGTTATGGGGTCACAGCTGTGGGGTCACGTGGGGTCACGTGGGGTCAGAGCTATTGGTCACATCTATGGGGTCACATCTATAGGGTCACATCTATAGGGTTACAGCTATGGGGTCACAGCTATGGGGTCACAGCTATGGGGTCACCTCCAGGTCCTTTGTCCACCCCCCAGTGTCCCCTCCCCATTAATGTCCCCCATTAATGTCCCCCATTAATGTCCCCCATTAATGTCCCCCCATTAATGTCCCCCATTAATGTCCCCC
>NW_011175894.1:0-395 GCF_000146605.3 Meleagris gallopavo
AAAAGTTAATCAGTTCCCCTTAGTTCTGTCTTGCAAGCGAGCTTTTGCAAACATGAAAACGTCTCTTGGGTTGGACTTCCAGCCCTGTCTCCCCTCTCCCGTCCTCCCCAGACCTGCCCCGTGGTAGCATATCCTGAAAGCATCCTACAATCATTTGAGTTTTTGTTCACCCGTGCTCGGGTGGGTTTCTCCTGGGGACGTTTCGGTGGGAGGACTGCTGCTCGCACATAAAGTACACCGTGACCTTCCGAAGTAACTACCTGACTCAATAGTCCCAATCACGTCGTAAGGGGAAAAGTGCATTAGGCTCGTATTGAGAAAAACTACCTAATTTTGAATAAGTAGCTCTGCACTTTTCTTTTATTATTATTATTATTATTATTATTCCTTTATCT
>NW_011175895.1:0-395 GCF_000146605.3 Meleagris gallopavo
AAAAAAAAAAAAACAAAAAACTCATTTACTGGAGTTTTCTAGAGACCACGGAATTAAAAAAATATCAGCATCAACAAAGATATTGTAGTCTGTGATTAAGGAAGTTTATACATATTAATATATGGCTTTATCTTGTTGCTTTGATATTTATGCTCATAAATCCAATCAACATAAATTATTGTTGCACAAATTGTTCAGATCAGTTCCACAGGAGGATAGGAATGTATCCATTGCTTTTTGTTAAGCTCTCCCTTCACCCATCCAAGAGCAGCTAGCTTTCTCCTTTAACCTTGAATGAATCTGAATATTTACAGTGTATCATTTATTTGATAAATCTAGAAAGTATAGATTTGTTTATGATTGTTTTCTTCAAAGAGACCTAGACTTTTTGTAAA
>NW_011175896.1:0-395 GCF_000146605.3 Meleagris gallopavo
AGCGAGGCCGCGGCTGCCCCACGCGGATCCAGCCGGTGCCGGCGGGGGCACATCGCTGTCCCCGGGGACGTGGTTTCGGCGCTGGGACCGTGCGAAGCTGCGGGGCGCTGCGGAGTGGGGCGGAATGAGATTGCTGGGCATTGGGGGCACGGCGCAGGGATACCGGGGATAATAAGGGTGCCTGGCTGGGAGTCCTCGCTGCCCATTGCACCCTTCTGCAAACCTCTGTCCCTCCCAGCGTCCACCTCCACCTCTGTGAGCCAGGTGGATGCACACAGCTGCTCCTGTTTGCTTTCCTTTCATGGGTCCCTGCCTTTATATCCTCTGTGGCACTGGTGACTTGTTTGCCTGTTCTGCGCTGTAACACTCAGCCCTTGTTATTGCTGAACCCCCCC
>NW_011175897.1:0-478 GCF_000146605.3 Meleagris gallopavo
CCTGCAGCACAGGTGAATTGCCTTCAGCTGTGCTCCCATGGCTGACTCATTGCTCGCCTCAGGTGATCAATCAAAGGTTCATGCTGTGATTCAGCAGCCCCATACACTCAGGTAGTACCCCTTTCTCTGGAATGGACTAAGGATTCCCAAGGGATGCAATGTATGATTGCTCTGTATCAGGAGAAAACCACCTAGGGAAATGAAGCCTGTAAATCATTTTCCCTATTGTTTCCCTCAATATCGGAGGTGGATGCCAAAATCCCTTCTGCATTCTCCATGGCCATAGGTAACCATACAACTTGTCTCTCAAGACAGGCTGTGATGGCTACCAGGCCTATAGGGAATTTCTCAGTGTATGAGGCTGCTGAATCACAATAACTAGAGCATTACGAGGGCTTTCTACTCTTGCCAGTGAATTAGCCGAAAACTCAGGAATAGATAATTCCCTCACTGGGTGGTTGGAGTCCTGGTTTGGCAA
>NW_011175898.1:0-394 GCF_000146605.3 Meleagris gallopavo
CCGCCCCCGCCAGCTGCCTCCCTCAGCCGCCCAGACGCTCCTCTGCACATGCGCAGCCTCGGGCCGTTAACGGTCGGACTCCGCGCGCGCCACCTGGCGGCGCCTCAGGGGGCGGGAGACGGGGGCGGAGTTCAGGGCGGAGAGGAGAGAGCGCACGGGAGGGGCTGTAGCGCTGGGAGGGGCGAAGGAGAGTGGGCGGTGCTGCGGGAGCGAGCTGACGCCACCACGCGCCGATTGGCTGCCACGCGCCTGGAGGTGCGTTCAGCGGTCGCAGCGCAGCTCCATAGGCCCACGGAGGCGGGCCGCTAAGCGAAGGAGGGCCCCCATAGGCCGCTTCGCCCGCCTCGTTGAGCCGCGGGCGTGACGGGCGGCGCGATTGGCCGCTGGGCGGCGG
>NW_011175899.1:0-580 GCF_000146605.3 Meleagris gallopavo
GAGCGGGGTCGGACCTTTCCCTTCCACCTTCCCAGGGCTGAGGGAAAAGGAAGGAGAGATCTCCACGAAGAGAAATCCCCTCCTTTGTACACTTGGTTATTGTGTGAGGGGAAACAGGTTCAGTGCTGGCTCGTCTACGTGTGGTTGGTGTGAGCCTGGGGAAAGGATGGGGGGAGGAAGGAAAGGAGAAGGGGAGGAAGGAAGGGAAAGGAGGAGAGGGGAAAGGAGGAAAAGAGGAGGGAAAGAGGAAGGGAGGAAGAAGGGAAAGAAGAAGAAGAGGGAAAGGGGAAAAGAGGAGGGAAAGAAGGAGAGGAGAGGAGGAAGGAAGGAAGAGAGGAGAGGAGAGGAGGAAGGAAGGAAGGAAGGAAGGAAGGAGAGGAAGGAAGGAAGGAAGGAGGAAGGAAGGGAAGACTTGGAGCTGGAGGTGTTGGGAATGAAGGATTTCAGGCTCCTACTCTCCCACTGTGACAAACCCCGGTGCCCCAGCAAACTTCTCTGCTGTCCTGGTGTTTGTACCCTCCGTTTTAGCATTAAAATATATATATAAAATCTATTTCAAATAAAAATCTCTCCAGAACCA
>NW_011175900.1:0-394 GCF_000146605.3 Meleagris gallopavo
AAAAAAAAGAAGAAGAAGAAGAAAGAAGAGAAACAACAGAGATGATCCTTAAAAGCCAACAGCAACACATAGCAATTGCTACTCAAGTAGATCTTCCACGAGATGGAGACTTAAGGCACGTTACGCTTGCCATGTCAAGGGAGATGATTTCAGAGACTTCTTAAAAAGACAGTGATTTGAGTTTAAAAAATGGAAATAAAACAAAACGTATCAGCGCTTTAAAGGTTAACATCCTCTGCTGAACAACATGCGTTTATCCAACCACATCCTAGAGTAGTTTTTTCAACCCTGAGACCAATGAGCACAGCTAAGAGGAGGGCCTTTGGATGGTGGAGAGGCTGAGTTACCCCCTCCTTTCTGCTTTGCCTCTTTTCCACCACCACCCCCTTTTTTT
>NW_011175901.1:0-394 GCF_000146605.3 Meleagris gallopavo
TTCTTTTTTCTTTTTTTAAAATAATTTGTCCCACCAGTAGTACTGGCCACCCTGTTGAAGAGTTTTAGAAGATCCCTGAGCACATTAGTTTCTGACTCTTAACCCCAGCTCCAAAACGATAGGGCTTCTGTTGTTGATAACGAGATGGATTGTCATTCACAGTTAAGTCAATCATAAGGTGCTTATATATTTACCCTTTTTTTCACCAATCAGCACAAAGAACTGTCAGAAAATAACTTTTATTTTTCTTTTTAAATAATAAAAAGGGCACAAAATTATTAAACAATCGAAGTTTTTGACAGTGGTTTAGGATTATTATCTGGCTGCCCCTCAACAACAGACAAGTGATTCAATCGACATTCCTTAGCAAAACAAAAAACAAACAAAACAAAAA
>NW_011175902.1:0-394 GCF_000146605.3 Meleagris gallopavo
AATAAACATGATTACAAAAACCAAAAACACAAAAAGGAACTGAAAAACCTCTCCAAGTCAGACACTTTGTATTTAAATATTAGTTTTCATCCCCGAGTTTCTTGTCTCAAATTATGCTCTCCCTCCTCCCTCTCATTTCTAAAGGAAAGATCTCTGCTGGTGTCCACAGCAACAGTTACATTGTTCATACTCTGTGATATGTCCCATCTGAATGCCTGCTTTTTCCTTTTTCCTAAATTGAGAGAGAAATTTGCCTCTTCAGATGGTTCCCATAACCCTGTTGCCAGCCTTGGGACTGACCGTGAGAAATGTCAGATGCGAAATGTAAGATGCAGGCCATTATCCTTGAATTGTTAAAGTGAAAAAGAAAAAAATTAAAAAAAGAAAAATCCAT
>NW_011175903.1:0-394 GCF_000146605.3 Meleagris gallopavo
AAGAAATAATAGACGTGTTATTGCTTATCACAGTTCGTCGGGAACCGTAAAGGGCCCTGGTGTCTCCTGCGTTAGAGACCCGAGGAGGGAGAGAGCCCTTCAGCCCCATATCTCAATCAGCTAACATTTCCTAGAGATAAAGAGCTGGCTGCTGCGCTTAGGAATCTCGGAGGGAGCAATGCCACTCCGGGAGGATTAATTGTGTGGTTGCAGCCTCTAATGCTGTAGTTAACGCTGGATTCTTCCCGAGGTCTGATTGCCATTTAAAATCCAAAGCCAGACATATGCCACAGAAAGAATCCAGACGTGAGCAGCTCAGATGGATGCTCGCACGATGCTGTGCACCCTGTTTATTGGCGTGTTTATATTTGGGCGATCATTTTTATTTCCCCCC
>NW_011175904.1:0-393 GCF_000146605.3 Meleagris gallopavo
AAAGAAAGAAAAAACTTTGAATAACTGTGTCAATGAAACAAAAGATAAGGCAGAAAATCTGGAACGAGGCTCTAAGGACCCTAGAAAATATTAAACTTCTCATTTGTTATCCAGTGTAGATATACAGCTCTCTTATTAGCACTGAAAGAAAAAAAAAAATTAGTGATAGATATGGGTAATATTTTTATTTACCTTGGACAAGGGTCCCTTACTCACAAATACACATCAGAAGATGTGATTTTTTTACCTCCGCTGAAAGAAATCTCAGATTCATGAGAACAACATGAGCTCTCAAAAGGAGCTGTAGATTCATCTGTTGACACATTACTGGGGCTTTTATCCTTCTGGGATGTGGGCTCTTCTTAATAGGAATGTATATATAATTCAATGCTG
>NW_011175905.1:0-392 GCF_000146605.3 Meleagris gallopavo
AAAAACTAAGTAAGTAAATTTTATAGTTGTGGCAAACTTATTAAATTATGCTTTTCTACTTCATGTAGTTGTGAAAATAATGTTGAAAAATTATGAGCTAGATTTGAAAGTGAATTTTAATCTTGAAGTCCTCAATCAAGGAAATGGTTTCTGAGTGAAGTTCTACTTAAGATACTAGTTTGTATCTGAAATTTACCTGTAGAGAATTCCAGAAGAGAAGGGATACAGTAGCGCTCGTATGTTTCACTTTAGATTAATATGGATTACCTTTCCCTCATTCATGCACTTCAGTACAGAGATAGGAGAAGGCATGAGTATTTTAAGATGGCCAAAGGATAACATGGCAATCTTTTTCAAATATGATAAATAATAGAAAAAATACTGTGGTAAAA
>NW_011175906.1:0-391 GCF_000146605.3 Meleagris gallopavo
CTTTTCCAGGCATGGTCACTGCAGCCCAGGCTGCCTCCTACCTTAACACCTTTAATGATCTCCTCTGCAGTGGTGAGCAGTGGGTCCAGCAACGCTTCACCTCTGGTAGGTCTGTCCAATATCTTGATCAGAAAGTTATCAGTGGATTCCAAGAGCCTCCTGTACCTCTTGCAGCTCGTTGTCTTCCTCATGAACGCAGGAGTAAGCAGAGTAAAAAGGGAGGAAAGATAACCTATGGATAACTTCACTTAAAAGGTGGAAAACAAGGCTGTGGTGTGTGGTAATCACAGTAGAAATATTGATGGGCAGAACTGGATGCATGCATAAGTGCACACAAACAAGCACACCTTTGTGTTACCATTAGGAATGTTCTTAATGAAAATACTGAACA
>NW_011175907.1:0-392 GCF_000146605.3 Meleagris gallopavo
ATTAAAAAATAAAAAACAAAAACACAGATATTTTACTTAAAATAGAGATATATGAATAAAAGTTTTGGAGCAAATAGCCTTTTTTTTGCAAAGGATCTGTAAATTGCCAAAGCAATGTAACGCCAGAGCGTGCTCTGCCCATGTTGTTGGTGTCTGTGGGAGGAAAGAAGCGTGTTTGTATTGCTGCTGGAATTGTCGGGGAAAGCTGAGATGGAAGCGAGAATCGGTATCGGTCCATTCCGCGATGAACACCTTCGTTACCGCTGATCTGTACTGGCAATGACAATAAACGCACGACGCACGGCCTGCTCGCTGCTGCCATCACCTGGTGTGCCGCCTCTTACACTGCGCGCGGGAGCGCGGGGCGGGGCGGTGGGGGGCGGGCGCTCTGC
>NW_011175908.1:0-392 GCF_000146605.3 Meleagris gallopavo
CTGCCCCCAACCCCATTGATTCCGACCCCCCACCCCGTTGACCTCTGACCCCTGACCCCGTTGACCTCTGACCCCTGACCCCGTTGACCTCTGACCCCACCTGTCCTGAGGAAGATGAAGGCGGTGTAGGCGCCGAACACGGCGGTGTAGGAGAACTGAAACGCTGCGGGAGAGAGGGGGGCGGGGGGGTCCAGTGCCTCCCAGTACCTCCCAGTGCCTCCCAGTACATCCCAGTGTCCCCCACTACCTCCCAGTACACCCCAGTGCCTCCCAGTACCTCCCAGTGCCCCTCAGTATATCCCAGTGCCTCCCAATGCCCCCAGCGCTTCCCAGTGGCTCCCAGTACATCCCAGTGCCCCCCAGTTCCACCCAGTACCTCCCAGTGCCCCCCA
>NW_011175909.1:0-391 GCF_000146605.3 Meleagris gallopavo
TAGTGTAAAAAGAAAATACTTTGGTGTAGGTTGATTTTAAATTCCACGGAGTCCACAAAACTTTTAGGCTACCACAGTTGTGAGGTATTTATAACATGGTATTGATGTTGTGAAGTACTTCACCTCCACCCCTGTCTGCCTTGAGACATCTTGTTTTTAGAGGGAAGTGAATACAAGTTCAAGGTTACAGGAGAACATTTCCCTGGCTTGTCAACTCCTCCTCTTTCAGCTTGACTGGAGAGCTTCTTCATGCTCTCATACTTTATTCCTGTGATCAGACTGCAGGAGGCAAATGAGGGTTGTGGCATTTGTGGTTTATTTTAGAGGTGGTTTATTCTCTGGAGGGAAAAAAGAAAGAAAGAAAGAAAGAAAGAAAGAAAGAAAGAAAGAA
>NW_011175910.1:0-391 GCF_000146605.3 Meleagris gallopavo
AAAAAAAAAAGGACAAATCACAGAAGAGCAGTATGACTGCTGACTTTCCTTCCAGTCATTTCATGCTTATGGTGTTCACACCTGATGCCTTGGCCTCTTTGGGTCTTCCCTTGCCATCTAAGCATCAGATTGCCTCTTTACCACTGAAGCAAGTTAAAAAGAAGGCCTAACTTACCTGACAATTTCTTCTGAGAGTAAATGAGAACAGGAAGGAGATGGAAGCAAATTAAAGTCACGTATGCCTACTCTAGAATAGCTGACTGGCACAGAAAGAAAGTCACCCACCAAAGATTGAGAAATAAAAAAACAACTAATAATTTATTCCCTTGCTGAAGAAAAGGAGAGATGAAGCATAAATACAGCCTATTTCACAGGCTGGGGGTGGTGGTGG
>NW_011175911.1:0-391 GCF_000146605.3 Meleagris gallopavo
AAAAAAAAGAGTAAAAAAAAAAGAAAAACAATTCTTCATATAGCCTTAATGATACATTCAATCAATTACAACAGGTAGATCTTACTTGCTGAAATGCTACAAGAATTTCCAGGCTGAAAAAACAAATTGTTGCAACAGGAAAAGCTGTGCAAAGCAAGTTGAAGTAAAAAACAGCATTACTATTGTAGCAGGTGGAATAAAGTAAAGCAGAAACGAGGGAGGAGAGAGAAAAGGGGAGACTGTCTAATGCTGTCTGCAAGAAGAAAAGTCCAATTGACAACTGCTCTGACTTAGAGAAATGTGAAAAGCAAGCAGGAAACTGGCAGTTTGGATTTGCTATTCGTTAACATTTATGAAAAAAATAAAAGAAGAAAAAAAAGAAAAAAAAAGA
>NW_011175912.1:0-442 GCF_000146605.3 Meleagris gallopavo
AGAAGAAGAAAAGGGGAAAAAAAAAATAAAAATAAGCAACACACAAAAGGAAGTAGCATGTTATTCTTTCTTTGCCTGAAAGGAGTATCCAATGTGTTTCTCCCAGTACATGATAACTTGATTTTACAAGCAGAAGAGATGATCAAAGAGGATAAATCATTCTATATTATAATTCTACCACTGGAATGTTGATTTCTTGCTGTATGAAAAAGTCTCTTGACTTTCCTGTCTACTTTGTGGAAATAAAGCTTATTTGTTTACAGTTACAATAAAGGTAAACTTGGAAATCTTTGCTCTTTCCCTAGAAGGAGAGAGAATGCTGAAGATACAGTCTGAAGAAGTAATAGGAATGTGGCTTTAAAAAAATAAAAAAAGCCCATCTCAAAATTTCTAAGTGAGATGGGCTTTGGACTATGAGTGAATTCTATATATTGCAGTATAT
>NW_011175913.1:0-391 GCF_000146605.3 Meleagris gallopavo
CGCACCGCCTTTGTCACCGCGCGGGGCCGGGCCGGGACTACATCGCCCAGCGTGCCCCGGTGCGCCCTGATCAATGGACCTTATTTGAATAATCTGTGAGCCCTTGGACTCAGGCCAATCAGCTGTCAGGGACCCATGATAAATCGCAATGCATTATTGATAATCATAATTACTCTGACATGCGCATTCCGCCCAATGGGGGTAATTTCCCAACTCTAGGAATTTGTTGTGAAGAGGAAAATAATTGCTACTATTTTGCTCCCGATGCTGGTGCACCATGTCGCGACGGAAGCAGGCGAAGCCCCAGCACATCAACTCCGAGGAGCAGCCCCCAGATGCTGCAAGTGGTAAGGGGGGGCCGCGGTGCTTTGCAGCCGGGCTGATGCGCGGC
>NW_011175914.1:0-390 GCF_000146605.3 Meleagris gallopavo
AAAAAAAAAAAAAGAAGCACACCATAAAGAAAAACACCAAGTGAAGAATGTCAAAACATCGAACGAGGCTGCCAAGACACTAAAAGTGTACCAAAGCATCAGAGGCTCTCACAGGCATGGCACTCTACCACTGCCACACAGAAGCTGCAAAACAGTAAATGAATATTCTGCACCAAGGGCAGTTCTAAAAATATTCTTAATACATTTTCTGCTTTCAAAACATATTCAATTGCTCATACATCCTAAGAGAGGAGGTTATGAAATTCAACAGTATGACGAGAAAATTAAAATGTCTGTTAGCTTTCACTTAAACTGAAAATTTTATTCAGATCATCTACTTTCCTTTCCTGCTAACTGGCTTTTTTAATTGAAAAACTTCTAACAGCTGCA
>NW_011175915.1:0-390 GCF_000146605.3 Meleagris gallopavo
AAAAAAGAAGAAGAGAGAGGGAGAGAGAGAGAGAGAAAGCTGGGAAGATACAAATTACACTTCCTATGCAAAATTCTTGTAAGCCTACTAAATATTATTGTCGCCAATTATTTTAGCAAACAGATACTACTTAAAGTATTTGAGTGAGATTAGATAGCTCAAAACAATTTATGAGCAAATTACGAGCAATTTATCCGAGCGTATAGTAATGTGAACAGTTTAAGTGCTGGATCACAGAAGTTATCATTTCCAGCTGCTAGTGGGGGTGATGAGGGTGGGTGGAACTTAATCATATCTGCAACCAGAGCTGTAGGATGAAGTGTTTCCAAATCTTATGTTTCCAGATATCATGACTGTATAAGACAGTGTCAAAGTACATCTCATAACAAA
>NW_011175916.1:0-390 GCF_000146605.3 Meleagris gallopavo
AATTTAAGTTCAAACATTGTGAAGTGGACTAAACTCCATTTTCAGTGCTTCTGTCATTATATTTTGGAAAGACTGATATTATAGAAAGCAAAACAAAACTTCGAAGTTCTGTCTGAGGAATGATTGTAAGAACTCTTACAAGAAGAGGAAGAGCAGTCTAAGAAGGGGAGGAGGGAGTTGGTAGTGCTTGTTATAATAATTAATATAGCTTACTTTGCAAAGATTAAAATATACTGAGTACTGGATCCCAAAATATCACATAAAATGAACATTTGGCTCTCAGAAACTCATTTCAGAGTGGAATTCCAGAGAGGTGATGGCTCATAGCTATTATCATTAAGTAGTTTAATAACAAGGACCTGCATTAAATATATATATATAAATATATAT
>NW_011175917.1:0-390 GCF_000146605.3 Meleagris gallopavo
AAGGAAGGAAGGAAGGAAGGAAGGAAGGAAGGAAGGAAGGAGAAAAAAGATTGGGAGCAGATATTTTAATTAATTAGTGCATTTATTTGCTTCTGTTGGCATAAATAATCACCTTATTGTGACATACAGAGGAATGGCTTTGAGCCAAATGAAAAAACTCAACAGCAATTTTCTATGAGCACTCATAATGAATTTCTTTGCTTAACGAAACACTTCAGCAAACCAAATCCCCAAATTTAAATTTCTGCTTATCAGGGCTCAACTCAGATACAGCTGAAACAAGAGCAAGTTAGTTAACGACAAATCGCCTAAGACACGCGTTTTAACGACCGGCATCACCGAGAGCTGGGAGCCATCCGCCGAGTTCTCCACGGAGGGGCCGGGGGCCGC
>NW_011175918.1:0-390 GCF_000146605.3 Meleagris gallopavo
ATTTCCTCCCCCCTTCCCCCCCACCGTGCCAGGAGCAAAGAGGTGGGGAGAAAAGTGGTGCGGCAAAACCGCTGCTCGGTTTGGTTTGTTCTAGCTTTCAATGCAATCTAATTCATAAATCGGACGTGCTCGGACTCAGAAGACTAATTCATCCCCTAAAACAAACGCATCAGTGATTGCAGGCACCCAAACGTGACGAGCGTCTCAATACGCCAAGGATCCAGAGAAAACAAATTCATTCAGGAGCCCGATCCGTAATTTAAAACCGCTGCCAAGAAGAGGAGCCGCGAGCAGGATGTTACCAACGCTATCAAGTTGCTGCGGGGCCGGGGCGATACATACAGAGAACGTCAGCGTTCGGATAACGCGAGGCACGGCCATTCCCGGAGG
>NW_011175919.1:0-389 GCF_000146605.3 Meleagris gallopavo
AAAAAAAAAAAAGAAAACTGTTAGCATCACCCAAGCCCTTAAAAAGCCGTCTTCTGTCGCTCAAATCTCAGGATCTCTGCGGAAACCGAAAATAAAACTTTGCTCCTACGTGACCAGACAGCCCTGTGATCTCACCACCCCTCTCCTTCCCCATGGCTTACACAAAGCGTTTTATGCTTATCCAAACTTTGGCTCTGCAGACACCCAGAGCTATTTGGGGCAAATCCCGGTGAGCTCCTGCAGTTGCTTTGCTCAGGATGAGTGGCAGATTTCTGCCCTGGGCCAACAAATGCTCACTGCTCTGTGCTGGGCCGGTGCTGAGTGCTCTCCAGGAGCAAATCCCAGCTCTTAAAATAGTTCTCCCTCTCCTTTTTTTTTCTTTTTCTTTT
>NW_011175920.1:0-389 GCF_000146605.3 Meleagris gallopavo
GGGGGGAGGAAGGGGACTGAAAGAAGCCCATTTTTAAAGAACCGGACGCGGCATGAATACGCTTATGTCTATCACAGTGCCCCTCAGTTCCCCCACCGCAGCTGAGCCGTCAGCGCGGGAGATAAAGAGAAGCTCTGTGGACGCTCGCTGGCAGCGGCACATTAGAAGGACAGGTCCCATTAAGAGAAAGCAGTTTAAATTCTAACAAAGAGCCTCTCACCAGACGGGGAGAGGCAGACCCCGCTCCGAGGCTCCTTCCAGCCACCGGGACAAGCGGGAAGCAAGCCAACGGCACGATTCTTTCGGATGCGGGCAAACTTTCCGTCCCCGGTCGCTATTAAAAGTCCCACAAGCACGACGATCCCCTCGCGGCGGGTCGGGGCACGACC
>NW_011175921.1:0-389 GCF_000146605.3 Meleagris gallopavo
CCCACCACCCCATATGGGATTTCCTCACCCCCACCACCCCATATGGGGTTCCCTCAACCCCCACCAACTTATAGGGTTTTCCCTCACCCTCTACCCACCCCGTATGGGATTTCCTGACCCCGCACCCCGTTATAGGGTTTCGGGAGCCCGACCCCATACCAGGTCCATGTGTTTCAGGCTGTCCAGCAGCTTGCAGTTGCGGTTTTTCAGTCGATGCGCCTCGTCGATGATGACGCAGCGCCATTCGATCTCCCTCAGCTCCGGGCAGTCGGACAAAATCATTTCGAAGGTGGTGATCAGGGCGTCGAATTTGTAGGCGCCGGGGATGAGTCGACCCTATAAAGGTTAAGAAACCCTAAACTCAACCCCGGGGGCGGTGGGATCCTATA
>NW_011175922.1:0-389 GCF_000146605.3 Meleagris gallopavo
AGAAAAATATCATTTTTTCCCCCAATTTCTCTTTTGCCTTATAAAGTGAAAAAGATGGACTTTGACGGTCTTTTGAATACAGCCAACAAGTCTATAGCAATGGACTAACTTTTCTAAACTTTTAACAGCTGCTGTCACTGGAGCAGATAAACAAATTTACAGCGGGTGACTCATAATGACACTTTGCTACTGTGAAATCTACAGACATAAAATTATCATGTTGCACATTTTAAGGACAAATATAATGTCTCCTGGCTGAGTTTTGAGATCCAGCAGAGTTGCATTTTACAGTGTTTGATGGTTTCCATAATTTGCAGGTGTCAGCTCTTTAATACAAGGCAGTCAACTGTAATTTTGCCATGTTATTTTTGATGTTGTCCATTATTTTG
>NW_011175923.1:0-631 GCF_000146605.3 Meleagris gallopavo
TTTTTCTTTTTTCTCCCCCCCTTCAATGAGGCTGTAAAAGGTCTCCAGCTTGTCTCGTTTTTGTGGCGAACGCTCTCTTGTAAAGAGGAGAGGTTAAAGTGTCGGTGACTGAATAAAGAGCAGCACACGTGGGTTATTACCATTCAGGGCAAACAAATGCAGAGAAGGGGAAAGCCAGCAGCAGGCTCGGCGGGGGGAGGCCCCCCCGGCGCACGCCCGCACTCGGCCCGAAGCCCCGGCCCCGCCGCGGCCCCGCGTCCCCCAGACATGGAACCCACCCATGGCTCACAAAGGAGCGAGAGAAAGCGAGAGGGGGAGACACGAGGGGGTCTGAGATGGGAAAAAAAGAAAGTAGCTTTAGGGGAAATGTGCTGTGGAGTGTGAAATTGCAGCCCGTGGTGCTCCATATTGTACCAGAAGCTCTCCAAAAACTCATCCTCCAACGTGACCAGAGGTGCTCAGAGGGAGAGGGGCTCAGAGACGCGGGGGGAGGGGGAGGAAGGGGCTTTCATTCTTTTTGCTTTCCCTTCCCTATTAATCGTTCATTTAAAGCCTAACTCGCCGTTTATGTGTTAACCCGGGCCGCTCAGAGCAGCCCCGGCTCTCCCGCAGAGCCGACCCCCCCCGCGCC
>NW_011175924.1:0-389 GCF_000146605.3 Meleagris gallopavo
GAAGCCGCCCTGCAAAATGCGCGTGCAAAGCGCTCGTGCAAAAAAAGCTTGCTGCAACGCTCTCGTGCAAAGCCCTCGCACGAGGCCACTGCACGCGCCCGTGCAACGCAGTGGTGTGAAAAAGCGCTTGTGCGAGAGGTGAGCGTGGTCCTTGTGGGAGGTGCTCGTGCAACGTCCTCGTGCAACGTCCTCGTGCAAAACCTGTCGTGCGACGTCGGCGTGCGAAGCTCTCAGGCAGTGTCCTCGTGCAAGGCCCGAGGGCGACGATTCTAGAAAGCGCTTGTGCAAACCCCTCGTGCAAAACCCCCGCGCAGCAATAGTGCAAAGCGCTCGTGCAAGGCTTCAGTGCAAAACCCTCGTGCGACACCCCCGTGCAAAACCATCGTGCA
>NW_011175925.1:0-388 GCF_000146605.3 Meleagris gallopavo
AGATTCCAAAAAATTAAACCTACTCCTTTTTTTAAGCCGACTTCGACGGACTCTCTTTTGCATCCTGTCTAATTCCTCTTCCTTTGATACCCGGTGGCACGTTCAATGGAGAATACGGGCAATCCTTTTATCTTTGCGACTCAAGGCAAAGGGATCCTTTCTTTATATTTTAAACACGGGTTTGGCTTTGAATGATTCTTTCTCTGAATGGTTATCTTTCCTGCGTCGCGGGGGAGGGGGACTATTTTTTAATACATTTTTTTTGTAAAGAGAGACAAATCCCTCGTGTATTGCGAGCGTCCCGATGGCTTCTAAACGGAAGGACCTTATATCGCTCGGCTTTTCCGCTCGCTTCACCTCCTTTCGACGGCGCCGGGCAAGGAGCGCG
>NW_011175926.1:0-388 GCF_000146605.3 Meleagris gallopavo
AGAGAACTACAGCTCCCAGCATGCCTCGCGCCGCCAAGGCCCAGCTAGCGTCGCGCCGCAAAGCATTCTGGGAGCTGTAGTCCGCGCCGCTCTTCTCTGCCCGCAGCCACACGGGGAGGCGCGGCGAGGGCACGCCGCGGACACGCGTGTGCGCACACTCACACGGACGTGTTCGTGGAGCGCCCGGCAGCACGTGCGTGCGTGTGCAACGCTGCCACCTCTTGTGACCGCCCACGGGGGACAGACCCCAGTGCAGCCCCACCCAGCACCCTTCCCTAGCGCGGCGCGGCACGGGGACACGAGTGGGTGACGCGGGGACGCCGGAACGCTGCGGTGTATTCTGTAACACAGAGACGTACACATGGCACCGGCTGCACGCGGCTCCGTG
>NW_011175927.1:0-388 GCF_000146605.3 Meleagris gallopavo
CGGAATGGAGAGCCTGCCGCCGCGACAGCCCGACTACATGTCCGTGTGCCTGTTCGCAGAGGAGCCCTACCAGAAGCTGGCCATGGAGACGCTGGAGGAGCTCGACTGGTGCCTGGACCAGCTGGAGACCATCCAGACGTACCGCTCCGTCAGCGAGATGGCCTCCAACAAGGTGAGCGGCGGGACGGGGCTGCCTGGAAGCCGTGCTCACCGCGGGAGTCAATGGCCCCGGGTGTCGGCGTGTGTCCGTAACGGCGCTAAGCCGCGCGCGGTCGCGTGGCTCGGTTTGTCCTTCGGGAAGGGTTTAATGCTGGTTCTGATGCGTGTCTGCGCGCTGCCCCATCCCGTCCCTCCGCCGATAGCGAGAAGGGCGCTCCGCTCCGTGCGC
>NW_011175928.1:0-388 GCF_000146605.3 Meleagris gallopavo
GAGAGGAGAGGAGAGGAGAGGAGAGGAGAGGAGAGGAGAGGAGGGATCTCATGGTAGGAAATAGGCTACTTGATCTAAGCTAGCATTAAACTAAGGATTCACCATCTTCATTATAAGAGCAGCTTCTTTCAGTGAAATAGGCTTTGTTAGTTTAATTTGCCTTTTGAAAGCAAACAATTGGGAGTACTGTCATTTACAGGCGTGCGAGCCATAGTCTTGCGATACTCGGTGCTCATCTCACAACTTCAGCTTCATGAAGCGTTCGAATGTTTGAGAATCTGGCGTTCTGAAAGATGTCAGGAAAAGGGGACAAAGAAAGAGCGAACCGAACGAGAACGCCGCGAGCCACGGCCGCTGTGGCTTCCCGGCCCGCCGCGGAGCAGTGAGC
>NW_011175929.1:0-388 GCF_000146605.3 Meleagris gallopavo
AGAGAGAGAGAGAGAGAGAGAGAGAGAGAGAGAGAGAGAGGGAGAGAGTGTTACATACAAATGTATATGTAAAAACATGAAAAAACAAAAACCAACGTAGTTGATTTTAAAATCTACGGGAAACTATTTGATACTGCACTACAAGGAAAAGTATTGGTATGAAGCACAAATGGCAGAGCAGTGAAAAGAACTGACACAAAGCATACTGGCATGTACAGCAACACCCACACAATCAAAAGCATTCAAGGAAATTTAAAAAAAAAATAAAAATCAAATGACTAAAGATCTGACTATGCAAGGAAGTCTGTAGCAAAAGTAATTTCCATCCACAGATATCCTAGGGATTTGTATGAGATAGAATTTCAGGAAAGGGATGAATCTGTTGGCA
>NW_011175930.1:0-388 GCF_000146605.3 Meleagris gallopavo
AAAAAAAAAAAGCGTTTTTTCTCTCCTTTAGTTAGCATGCGCACAGTGAAGCAAGTTGTAAAGTGATCCTTAGGTTAACTGTGAAAAAGAATGTATACTGTATACGTGAATTACTTTATTGGGGGAACTAATGATATATTTTGTTGTTCTTTCATCACTTTGTTCTATTGTCTAAACCTGGAAGCGGCGGAAGAAAGTTACAATAAAGTTTACAAGCGAGAATTCCGTGACATCATTCTTTTACCCTGCTCCATTTCCTCCAGGACCACTTTGATAGAAAGGAAATAAAAGTCAATTGTGTGGGAGCTGCAACCCCGGCCATCAAAGCCAGCAATGCCTGAGAGATGCTGGGCCGCTGCTGGGCCGGGGAAGGGATTGGGGGGGGGTT
>NW_011175930.1:1247-3616 GCF_000146605.3 Meleagris gallopavo
AGAGAGAGAGAGAGAAACCCCCGCCATAAAGCCATCCTTTTAGCTTTAAATATTTATTAGTGGTGCTGGGGTTGTGTGTGTGCCGTGCAAAAGGCAGTTTGTCTTAGAGGGGACAGACAGAGCTGCAGGAATAATGGCCATCCCCTTCTTCTCCTATATTTACAGGATGAAGATCGCGCTACCCCTGTGTAGATGTAGATATAGATTCCGAAATAAACTATTGATGGGAGGTGCTCGCAAGCTCGTTTTGTTTTCTCTCAGGCTGCAGACCTTTCCACTGCCAGCCCCTCGTCACCGCGTCCCAGACACCGCGATTAAGCCTAGCGTGTTGCCATCCGAAAGAGCAACGCATCATCCTTGGCTCAATTAAAAGCCCTGCTTACATTAAAAATGCTGACATTCCAGTCGGGATCCGGCTGTAGGGACGCGTCCAGGGGCTGCGAGGTGACCTTCCAAATAACCCCAAGCAGGATCCCAAAGCGGGGAACCCCACGGAGGGCTCCTCTCGTGGGGGGTGGGCGGGGGGCACCCCATGCCGGGACGCTGCTCTGCCTTCATCCCCAGCCGTGTTCCGTCCCAGTGTCAAGTAACGTTTCCTAAATATCCCGTTCCCATCGCACTGGAGCGCACGGGACGAGGGAAAGAAGCTCCTTGAGCCGGGATTCCCTTCGCCCCGGGCCCCAGCCGGGGTATTTCCCTGTGCTTCGGACACCCGTGGATGTGTTTATACCCGGGTGACCCTGGCACGGAGTTGGGAAGAGCTGCACTGCCCGGGAGCGAGGAGAACGCATGAGCTCATGTCTGTGGCCGCCCCGGTGCCAGATTGCAACTTGAGAGCATCCATGAGAGCAGCCAAATCTTCGGAAAGTGTCGTGTTAGTAAACTTCGGGGGCGAGAGGAGTGCGGGCCAACCTCCTGCATAGAGAGGGGAAAGGAAAACAGAGGGGCAGCCAATGCTGGGCGGCTTCACAGGCAGGAGGTACCCTCGCACTGATTTGGTAGTCAGTCCTTTCCATTACCTGCTCCATAATTCATTCACTTTTAGAGTTGATTTATCAAAGACCAAATATTTCTGGTCGTAAACACTTCGTCTCCCCTTTTATCCGGCTTTAGATTTAAGGAGCCCTCCACTCCCCATCCCCCCCATATCCCCCCCAACCCACCCACCCCTTTCAGCGTGTGACGCTGAGAGGAACAGCGTTTAGGAAGGTCTGGAAGAAGGGCAAACGGGGGGACCTCGCACTCCCAAACCTGGATGCTTTGAGATCTGCTGTACCTAAAACCAGAGAAACTCGAGTTCGGGGATCCCTCCACCAGCGCCTGATGCCCACTGTGAGATCGCGGTTGTGGAATTTCATCAGCGAGCAGAGATAGAGTTGTCATCCCTATTCAGCAGCAGTTTATGGCTCTCCCTCAGCAGATTTTACAACCCACATTCCACGACCTGCAGATTCGTACTTTACAGCTAGCACGGCTATTTTGCTTCCCCCCCCCCCTTTTAATTGACTGGATCTTTTCTTCCTTTAAGAAGAAAAAGGGGGAAAAAAGGGGGGGGGGGAGGAGGAAAGAGGAGTCCGGTGGAATGTGTGGAGGAGAGGCCGAGGGCTGCTGTCCGCCATCCCCACTTCTCCACGAAAGAATACATTCTCCTATAGATAGACATGGCATTTACACAGAAAACAGAGAAGGATCACAAGGGCTATATTGTGCCATTATTCCCACTCGGACTCAGGAAACGTCGGGTTGGAGAATGGCGGTGGAATTACGGGTCGGGCCCCTTACAGACCCTCTCCAAACAGCGGAATAGCAGCTCAGAGGCTGCAGTAGAGTTGAGGCTCTTCCCATGTTGTGCACACCCGGCGGTAGCAGCGTCCACGTCAGCCACAGCCGAGCAGAAGCCACCGCTGTGCCCAAAACATTCCCTGCGATAATTAAGACCATCACACACCTTCCTAAGCAAGCAGCTCGATGACAGCTTTAGGAGAGGACAAATAGTTGGGGTTGGAGGTAGCGGGTGCCTCTCGTTGGCTTCTTTTTGTGTATTTATCCCTCCTCCATCCGAAGTTTGTGGTGTTTAAGCAGAAATTCAAACAGGAGCCGAGCGCACTGGTAGGAGAAGAACAGAAAACTTGGTGAAGTTTGCAGCTTCATCCCGTTTGGCTTTGAGACACAGCGGGGCTGCACGTGGAAAATCACCGCTCGCCTCTCCGGAATGAAGGGCGATTATTAAACTGACGATGTTTTGAGGCCGAGAATAGGGAGGGTGAGGTGGGCAAAGAGCGGAGAGTTGGTATTGAGGATGAGGAGATAAGTAGGATCAGGTCTTGCGCTTCGTTTCGTGGAGCTGAAAGGGACGGGCACCAAAAAAT
>NW_011175930.1:3636-5171 GCF_000146605.3 Meleagris gallopavo
CCCCCCAACCACACACACACACACCTCCGAATCTAACTGATCCCAATCTGTATTTCCTTCCCAGGCACGGACAGAAAACGTGGCCGGCAAACTTACACCAGGTATCAGACCCTGGAACTGGAGAAGGAGTTTCACTACAACCGCTACCTGACGAGGAGGAGACGCATTGAAATCGCCCATGCTTTGTGTCTCACGGAGAGACAGATCAAAATCTGGTTCCAGAACAGGCGCATGAAGTGGAAAAAAGAAAATAAAACTGCCTGCTCCGGTTCCACCAGCCAGGAAAAGGCAGACGTGGAGGATGACGAGGAGGAATGAAAAGGACAAAAGGTGGATCCAGGAAACGTGAAAGCTCACGGGAAAGGGGAAAAATAAAAAAAAAGAGGGAAAAAAACACCCAGAAAAGACTGTATACTAAAATAGATCAACGTTAAGTGCATAAATAATTAAAAACTTAGGAATGATGCGTTGTGTTTCCTGACACTGAAAAAAAAATACTACCTATATTGTAAGTTTTTTTTTTTTTTGTACAATAGAATGAATATCTACCTATTAAATGTGGCTTTAGATTCAGAATAGACACATTTTTTTCTATGTGAGTCTTCCTATAGTCCAAGTAATTTGTAAATCTCCGTTTGTACTTCGCTGTGTACTTTTTGGTCTGAAGTAACGTGGTCGTGTTTAGCACCTTTAATTTAGAAGCTGTGAGCTGAAAATCTGAATGCAAATTATACTTCGCATATATAGAGTCCTGTACATAATAGGAATTATTATCACGCCTTCTCCCTGTAACCTCTGTGGTTCTTTCCACGTTGCAAGGCTGTTTTGTCTGTGTACATTTTTACCCGGATTTCCTCCTTGTTCAAACCCTAGGAAAAAAAAACAACAAAAACACAAAAGAGGAATTAATATTGTGCTACGTAAACTGTTGTATATCGAAGTAGCAAAGTATTTAATGGCGACGTGTTGCTTTTTATTTTTCCCTCGTCTGTGTTGATTATTCTTCGAAATAAAAAGGAAATCTCCAACCTTCTCGAACCGCATTGCGTTCCTTTGCCTTTCCTTGCTAAAACACAACTCAACGCTTTGGAATCTTTCTCTAATTATATACGGGCAAATGTTTCTATTAAAAGACCCCTTTTCTATTAAAACCTGCCCCGATTTTTCACCGCCCTGCGCTCCTCTTTCCTCTCAGCTGCTCTTCCAACATTTGAGCGCTTCTTTTTGGAGAGCTTTGGCCCAAATGCGATGAGCAGCGCTGAAATTCGCGACCGCCTCCTCTGTGGCCACTGCCGAAGGAGGAATGCAGAGGCCCAAATCACCTTTCGTTGTAATTCTCTTCTTCTTGAACCAATTTACAGGAATAAAAAACCCCGATCTATTTCGCCGGAGTTTTACTATTTTCTTTTCTTTTTTTTCTTTTTAAAGATTCTCCCTCCGCTCTTCAATTACTGCGGATTGGAACTCTTTCATTAGCACCGAATAATGTTTAGCATCAAAGCGCGCATAAAAGAAATTAAAGCAATTAAACGGGC
>NW_011175931.1:0-388 GCF_000146605.3 Meleagris gallopavo
CACACAAACACACCCTGGGGTCCCCAAACGCATCCCCACGGGTGGGCGCAGCTTTAGGGCTTCTGACCCCCATTGATCCAAAAGGGGAAGAGGATTTCAGGACAAAACCAACCAACTAAAAAGACAAAATTAGAAGCAAATTCACTTTCTTGTACTGCTTTCCTTTATTTGCGTTGAGCTCCACGGAGGCCGGCTCACTTGATTTTCCTCTCCAGCGCCAGGCTGTCGTGCAGCTTGGAGACCTCGGGCTCGTAGGCCTCCATCACCAGCATCCCGTTGGCATCGAAGAACTTGGCGATGGACCTGGTGAACTCAGCTTCTCTCTGCTGTTTGGTTTTCCCACTGATGAAGGTCAGCTTCAGGGTGTATTTGTCATCAAACCTGGGGG
>NW_011175932.1:0-387 GCF_000146605.3 Meleagris gallopavo
GCCCCAGAGGGTGCCGACGCCGAGGGAGAGTTGTCCTTGTCGTTTCTATGGGGCATTTTCTGCGAGGCCGGGGAGATGGGTTTTTCTTGGGAGATGTTTTTATTGCAAAGGTAAGAGGTGAAGCACACAGTGCTGTTCGCTTGGTCTCCACCTTTATTATCACCACTGACTCGGGCCCTTAAGGCTAATTCATGTGCAGTATTGCTCTGAACCAAGCCCAACCACCAAGCTATGTATTACTATGCATTATTCATTGATATGCATCTTTGCACATGCACATTAAATGGTAATTTAGAGGCATCTGTGTCCAAATGGTTACCAAGCACCTTAGCAAGACTCAGACCCCAAAAATATCAAAAGCAGTAAATAAATAATTAAAAATAAAGA
>NW_011175933.1:0-478 GCF_000146605.3 Meleagris gallopavo
CCCACACCGCAGCCCCATAATCTCTTCCTGTTGTCTTTAATCCCAACCTGAATCCCTTTAATCCCCCTTCATCCCACCTCCAAAGCCTTTAATCTTCCGATCTAATCCCCATAATCTTACCCCATATCCCTATTTTCTCACCCCAAATCCCCCCAATCCCACTCTAAATCCCTGTAATCCCACCCCAAATCCCACAATCCCACTCCTAATCCCCCCAATCCCACCCCATATCCCTGTAATCCCACCCGAATCCCATAATCCTACCCCAAATCCCCATAGTCCCTCCCAAATCCCCCAATCCCACCACAGATCCCATTTTCTCACCCCAAATCCTTTAATCCCCGAATCCCACCCCAGATCCCTATTTTCTCACCCCAAATCCCCGTAATCCCACCCCAGACTCCCCATTTTCTCACCCCAAATCCCCGTAATCCCACCCCAAATCCCCGTAATCACAGCCCAAATCGCCATAATCCCA
>NW_011175934.1:0-385 GCF_000146605.3 Meleagris gallopavo
ACCTGCCCGGAATGGGGGAGGTCATAGCACCCAAATGTTCCCCACTTAGCCCCAAGTGCTTCTGTAAATTAAAGCTGTTTTGTTTCTTACTGGTTGTCCCAAGCTCTGGAGACCCCTATTTTGCTGCACAGAATGCTCTAGCCTCTTCACCATTGTGATGTTTCCTCCTTATCCACCCCCTTACATCTGAACCCTGGAAGACAAGCTGGGTTTTGTCTATTCATTTGGCAGATGGTTAGGTTCAGATCTTACAGGAACATAATGTTAGAAATAGAGCACGTGTGTTTGTGTTGTGTGTGGTGGGGAAGGGATCCCAGATCATTTTCTTCCTCTGTGGTCCTACAACAGCCAGCAGTTTCATGCAATCTCCTGTAGATAACAGGAA
>NW_011175935.1:0-385 GCF_000146605.3 Meleagris gallopavo
AAAATTAATTATTCATTCAATTGATTTATTAAATAATATTTTTGTAAGGATACGTGTAATATGAAAATGTTTATTCTTTGAAGTAAAATTGTCTGACTAAAGGCCCTGCAAAACTGGATTGAGGAGGAAAGGGTGGAGAACAAACAAATTTTGATCAATCAGTGTTTACAAAGACAATGACCAGAAACAAACTCGATGAAATGCACTAAATGATTAAGGAAAAGGAGTAGTGTGAGAATGTTTATTCCAGCAGGGCTATCTGATTAAGTACTGCTAAACTGGGACAAGGAAAAAGGGAAATGTGGCGTCTGATGCACGGACTCAGACATGAACGATCAAAATTGTTTATTACAAGTTCTCACATCACTTATATACCTTCACAAGT
>NW_011175936.1:0-467 GCF_000146605.3 Meleagris gallopavo
AGTGGGCAACAACACAAAATTAAGCAGCCACATGCTGCTTTTCCTGCTGGCTGTAAGGCTGTTATGGGGTGTCAATTATATCCTCAGACTCCCCCTTCTTTGTCAGTAAAGAGAAAAGATTTCCATCAGGAGAAGGGAAAGCTCAACCTGAATGCTCTGAACCCCCTCACATGCAGAAGTCTTTCTCGTCCTCTTGGCAACAAAAGGAGATTGGGGACACATATATGTTACACAAAAGGTAGTAATTGTCCCTCATTCTCTTCTGATAACAGAGGGGTGATTTTAATTCACAGGCCGTCCGGAAAGTAGTGCCTCCTGTTTTGCTATGTTGGCGCACTGTACCAAAGGAGGATATTGGTGGTTTGGCAGTAGAGGATGAACCTTCCCACCCCTATCTCATTCCATTTTGTTACCGTGCAACAGATGGCAGCAGAGGGACAGTCTGACACAATGGCATCTGACATGGA
>NW_011175937.1:0-385 GCF_000146605.3 Meleagris gallopavo
CTCTCTGCGGTTGCCTCCAGCATTAAGCTCAGCTTTGCCATAATTTTCTCACTCGTGCAAAGCTGCCTCCCTCCATCTGCCTGGTCCACCCTCTGCTTTCATCCCCATTCTGACCCTTCTCGTCCAAGACGGCAGCGTCTCTCGGCGCTCTCGGGAGAAGGGACGAGGCACGGAGGAGCACACGAGGTTCCCATTCGTGCCCCTCCAACACCGCTCACTGCGAGCTGCCGTCCCGCGCTGGGACCTTCCCCAGGGTCCTCTTCCACGAGCTCTCTCTCCACTTGTAGCTGCCAAGCAAATAACGAGCCGCGAAGCGCTTGGAGAGCCTGAGCTCAGGTTTAATACATAGAGCGATTTAAAGGCACAAAGAATGGAGAGAGAAAGA
>NW_011175938.1:0-385 GCF_000146605.3 Meleagris gallopavo
ATAACCCCATAACCGCACCCCACACCCCATACCCCATAACCCCATATCCCATAACCCCGTAAGCCCCATCTCACACCCCATAACCCCACTGCACACCCCATAATCCCACCCCATATCCCATAGCCACCACCCCATATCCCACACCCCACACCCACCCCACACCCCATAACCACCACCCCATATCCCATAACCCCACGCTCCATAACCCCACAGCCACCCCATATCCCATAACCCCACACCCCGTATCCCATAACCCCACATCCCATAACTCCATAAGCCCCACCTCACACCCCATAACCCCACCTCACACCCCATAACCCCACCGCACACCCCATAATCCCATCCCATATCCCATAACCACCACCCCGTATCCCACACCCCACAC
>NW_011175939.1:0-384 GCF_000146605.3 Meleagris gallopavo
CACCTTGTTTCAATACCCAATATTACAAACTGCAAGATAGTAATAAAAGTGATAGTATTGAAATGACATATTTAAAGAAAATTAACTTACATATTTATTCTACTCCGTACTATACACAACACTATTGTGAGAGATGACCAACTTCTTTTTTATTGGTTGAAGGAATATTTCATTCTTCACCTACTTTTTTTGAGGCAATGCACTGCAAAATCTGCCTATGATTATATATAGGCATACATATACATATGAACATACATATACACATATATATTTTTAGGTACTATATATCAACACTGAAACTCAAGACTTGCATTTTGGCAAAGATTTGCAAGATTTGCAAAGTAGAATTTCTTAGTGCAGATATATTTTCTGCTGCCTAATATA
>NW_011175940.1:0-384 GCF_000146605.3 Meleagris gallopavo
AACAACCCATACCGCAGCAACAATCTGCTTCACTCTTAAGTAGTTGCTTCTGCACAGGGATACACGGCATTTTAAAGCGCTTCAGAGAATATCTCCTACCAATAACCGTCTGCCTGAAAGGCTCTATGAATGGGCAGCACGAGACGCTACAATCACGGGGGGAGCAAAGCCAAGACACCATCAGACAATGGACCTGTCAAAAATCAAAGAAATGGCAACCGGGGCCGCGAGCAGCCCGCGCCGCAGCCGTGAATCAGCTCTCCCGAACCAGCAGCGCTTCCACGCGCGGCGCCCGGCACGAGGCGGTGCTGGTACCGGGGCTGCTCCCGCTGACCCGCTCCGGGCAGCCCCGAGAGGCCGGGCGCTCCCGCACAAAGGCAGGCC
>NW_011175941.1:0-457 GCF_000146605.3 Meleagris gallopavo
AAGATCTTTTGGAGATTCAAGAGACTTTATAAAAAGATATTCTCCACTTAATCTATTTTTAGCATATTCTTCATGCATTTTATTAAGCCCCCAGCAGGCAAAACATCACCAGTCATCTTACCTGCCTACAATATTCTTCATCTACTTTGGCTCATACTCCCTATTGAGATTCATTGGTGAATTTTCCATCCTTTTTATTTAAGTAGTACAAAAAAATTAGAAATAATAAGAAGTTATTTGAGCTTGACTTTTTTCATCAATTCTGTGATTTCACCATAAAATATTTTATTAATCATTTTTCTCTTTATCTTTTAGCTATTAGTCTTCTCTTACAATTTCCTCTATGCAAAGTATGTACTGTATCCTTGACAGTAACATTTTTTAAAAAGACCACTATTTTTTACTGAACTCACAGATTCCACTCATATTTACGAAGCAATCCTTCAAAATATATATA
>NW_011175942.1:0-384 GCF_000146605.3 Meleagris gallopavo
TCGCAGGATGAATAGGCAGAGACGGGTGCCGGGCTGACCTGGAAGTAGACAGGGAGGGAGCAGGTGACACCGAAGGATGGTGGCGAGCGACAGACAATGACACCAGGCCGCGGCTGGGCCTGCGGGGAGGAGGGATGGAGGTGTGCGAGGAGAGCTTAACCGCGTCCCTGCTGGGGGAGAGGCGGCGGTCGGGAAGGGGTCGGAGTGCCGCAGCGCCGTGCTCTGTTTGTGTGAGGTCTGCGCTGTGGCAGCGCTCGGGTGGAAGCATCGTAGAAGCGCTGGCGCTGGGGTGTACAAAGCACGCACAACATCCAGCAGCCGGAAAGCTGAAAGGGGAATTTGGGCCGGTGGCGAGTGCAGGGGGGGGTTCGAAGCTTCCTGGCA
>NW_011175943.1:0-384 GCF_000146605.3 Meleagris gallopavo
AAAAAAAAAAAAGGTTATGCAAGCAGACCCTTCCTTATTTCTGAAGATCTCTGTGGAGAAGTCCAGCCTGACCTAGCAGCCATCAAAAACGCGCCCTGTTCGTGACGATCACGCCCAGCTTGTCCCTAGATCAAAAAAGCGCTGAAGTCCAATGGAAGAGGGAAAAGATGAGCAGATAGATCCCAGCACCGGCAGCCTGTTGCTTGGAGCGTGAATTAATGCTGTATTTTCGAGCGCGTCACACGATAACGACGCGGCTTCCCCGGCCCCTGCATGGCGCGGTGACAGCGGAATAAGCTCTCCCCGTTATCGCTGCTCGGAGTGGCCCGGACCCCTGCGGGGCGTGGTTTGGGGAAACATCTGGCCCTGACGTCACCGCGAGGC
>NW_011175944.1:0-529 GCF_000146605.3 Meleagris gallopavo
AACATTAATCAGATCCCTGCTCAGTCTTGTTTTCCCCAGGCTGAACAGACCCAGGTTACTCATACGGGAGGTACTCCATGCCCTAAATCATCTTTGTGGCCCTTTGCTAGACTCTTTGTAGGAGAGCCCTGTCTTTTTTGAACTAGGGAGCCCAGAACTGGACACGGTATTCTAAATGTGGCCTCACCAGGCCAGAGTAGAGAGGGAGGATCACTTTCCTTGACCTGCTTGCCATGCTCTTTATAATGCACCCCAGGATACTACTGGCCTTCTCGGCCACAAGGGCACACTGCTGGCTCATGACCAGCCTGTTGTCCATCAGGACCCCAGGTCCTTCTCCACAGAGCTCATCTCCAATAGGTCATCCCCTAACCTGTACTGATGCATGCAGTTATTCCTCCCCAGGTGCAAGACTTCACACTTGCTCTTGTTATGCTCTTGATCTCTCAAGAGATGTAGGAAGTACTGTTTTTCTCAAAAGTCTTGCCAATTTTGTGTTAGTTTCTGTTGCTTTTTGTCATTTATTTTA
>NW_011175945.1:0-384 GCF_000146605.3 Meleagris gallopavo
CATCCCATCCCATCCCATCCCATCCCATCCCATCTCACCCCATCCCATTCTCATCCCATTCCATCAAACCCCATCCCATCCCATCCCATCGCATCCCAACTCATCTCATCCCATCCCTCCATCTCTCCACCCTTCCCTTCCCCTATCCCTCCCTCCCTCCATCCCATCCCATCCCAACAAGGACCCCCAGTGTTCCCATGTCCCCAGTGATAACCCCAACGTCCCATGTCCCCCATTAGGATACCCCATGTTCCCACATCCCTAGCAAGAACCCCTTCCATCCCATGTCCTCAGCAAGGACACCCGATGACCCCATATCCCCAGAGATGACCCCAATGTCTCCATGTCCCTGGTGATGAAATCCTCATCCCCCCCGAGGACCCC
>NW_011175946.1:0-384 GCF_000146605.3 Meleagris gallopavo
GGGACACGGGGACGTGTGGACACTGGGACATTGGGGCAATGGGACAATGGGTGTCAGGGACACGGGGATACAGGGATTTTGGGACATTGGGACTTCAGATCACATGGGCTGCTGACACAGGGACGTCGGTAACGTGAATAGCGGGACTATCGGGACACATTGGCACGGGCAGCTCGGGCCATCGAGCGACAACGATGCCGGGACCACAGAGATCGGGGGGTGCTGACACTGCAGAGAGCTGAAAGAAACCGGCGTGAGAGCTGCGGTCTGCAAACGAGGCGCTCCGGAGCAAACCGCGATCTCTGGCCGCTGACCTCCGGCTCCGGCTGAGCCCGGCGCTGCCCGTCGCCCCTTCGGGAGCTCGGAGGTCGCAGCGGCACCGCA
>NW_011175947.1:0-384 GCF_000146605.3 Meleagris gallopavo
TATTAAAAAGAGAGAGGTGGGGAGAAGAGAGAGGAAGGAAGGTATTTTTGTAATTTCATACTTCCATGTTTTTGAGACTTAGGATACAGAGGAAAAAATGAGTAACTAAAGCAGACAGAACGTTCTTCTAATGCTTATGAATTCTGAGCACATGTATTCTTGAAGCTGTTTCTGTGCTGTTAATGATGTTCATTCGTCTACTGTAAGGACCAGTGTTGCCTCTACTTGTCTTAGTTAAAACATCTTCCTGTGGAAAAGCGGTCACAATTAACTGTTCGCTGCTTGAGTCTCAACATTCATTTGTTACTCTTTTGTAATTCTGTATCTTAAGCCATAACTATTGTTACCAATTTTAATTCAATCTGGATTGGTGTAGGAATTTAA
>NW_011175948.1:0-384 GCF_000146605.3 Meleagris gallopavo
GAAAGAACTTTGATGTTGACAAGAGATATCAAAAACAAAATTCCAAAGTGGGAACTTTTTTCCCTTTTGATGCAACAGCATCCGTAGCTATGCAATTCTTCATCATACCATACTGTATTAGCAAAATGTGGTCCAGATCATAATACCAAACTTTTATTGTTTTTTTTTGTTTTGTTTTGTTTTGTTTTTCCTGAACAAAATACACCCAAGCTGATTTTCTGATACAGCTTTGTACTGATTTTTCTGGGCACAGTCACATTAATGCAATCCAGTGGTATTTTCTCTGTTTCCTGACTATCACTATGATATAGGAAGAGGGAGAGCAGAAAAAGTTTTTTTTTCATCTTTCAGAGCAGTAAGGCTATAGTTTTTCCATACACATCA
>NW_011175949.1:0-383 GCF_000146605.3 Meleagris gallopavo
AGAAAAAAGAAAATGAGAGAGGAAATATACAGCAAAACAGAGTTCTCACTGATGTCACTAAACAAGTCATCCTTTAATTTGGCTAATTAGTTTTTTGTCTTGAGGATGATTTAACAGGATGGGAGAAGAGTAAAACGAAATGACAATACTGGACTATTAATATTAGGAATACAAAGTTTTGCACATCTCTTTTGTTTTGTTTGTTTAGGGGTTCAGGATTTTAGTCCAATTAATTTTGCTTTTGAGTTATTTTAGAGAACTTATAGGATGATAGTAAATGTTGGAAATCCTGGTAAGCATATTTTAGTGAAAAAATATTTTAGCAGTGTATGTTCCTGCATGATTTAGGAGTTAAAAACAAAACAAACAAACACACACACACA
>NW_011175950.1:0-383 GCF_000146605.3 Meleagris gallopavo
CTATTCCCCAACTCGGGGCCGAGCCCCGAGGTCCGGCGGCCGTCCCCGCAGGCGGGGCGGGGGCGCGTTCCGGCCGCGGTCGAAAAACAACAGAAATGCGGGAAAGGTCACAGAATAACGAGCTCCCCCAGCAAATACGCTCTTCCCTTCCCCCTTCGTCTTCCTTCTATCTCACAATAAAATCATCTCCTTCAGTTTGCCATGATCGTCGCGACCGGGAGCCAGGTGATTATCCTAATTAATGTCTATCTAATTAAATTACTGTCAGCGGTTAACCAATGGCAGGAGCCGTTTCATCCTCTCCACAAGCAGCGAGATCAAAAGTGAGTCTTTCCTGATTGCTGCATAGTGTCAATTGGCCAATCTCTTCTCCCAGGGAAGAA
>NW_011175951.1:0-383 GCF_000146605.3 Meleagris gallopavo
AATATATATATAATTTTATCTCAAATTTTTTTCACTCAGAAACATGCATAGGCGAGCTGTCTCCTTTTACCCCGTGACTGCAGCAACGCCTCAGCCATTGAGGGCTGAAGTACGTCCGTGAATCCAGTTACCTAAAAAACAGAGTTCAAAATAAATGGCACACCGACTCCACCACTCCCCACATTCCAGGGCGAGGCAATCCCCTTATAAAACGTGGCAGTGAATCAGCTCTTTGCCCTCACAAAAACCCCTCCGCCCCTCCAGGCCTAACACAAGCCATTCCATACCTATAGGGCCACCTCCCAGACCTCCCCTCATCTTAATTAAATTGCTATTTGAAATTTCTACTCTCATGCCATTTTCTGATGGGAAAAAAAAAAAAA
>NW_011175952.1:0-606 GCF_000146605.3 Meleagris gallopavo
GCGGGTGGAGGGGGAAGGTTGGTCCCATGGCTCCTCTCTCCGCTTGCCTGGGAAGTGAGGCAGCTGACTGGGCAGCGGGCTTCCCTGCCTCCCATCATAGATTCTTTATAGTTGGAAAAGACCTCTTGGATCATCCAATCCAACCACCCCCGTTCCCACCACCACACCCTCACGGAACCCTTCAGGTTGGAGAAGACCCTCCCCGAAACGATCCAGTTCCCCCCCCACCCCATCCCCGCAGTGCGCTCACAAAGTCCCCCAGCTTGGAAAAGCTCCGAGCTCATCTCCAGCTGTTAATCCAGCCGTGCCCACTCGTGATGATTAAGGCTGATGAGATCCCTGAGATCACTCGGTCCCACCCCCTCGTGGAGGTGTTAAGGTTGGAGATCTCCCCCATCTCCACGTCCCACAGTCAGCCCGCGGCCGCCCCGCGCCCACTCACCCACGGCATCGCTCAGCTTGGAGGAGACCTCCACGTCCGCCCCCACCCCATCCCCGCTCACCCACAGCCCGACCGGCAGTCCAACTGCCCGTTTCCGGGGTCGCTAAGCTTGCAAAGACCCCTGAAGTCACCCGGTCCAACCGCGGCCCCTCGTTCTGCGCTGC
>NW_011175953.1:0-383 GCF_000146605.3 Meleagris gallopavo
AAAAAAGGGGACACAGGTTTTTTCCTGTATGGGCTACATCATATTAAGCTGTAAGTTTAGTTCTGGACAAACAATCTCTTGTTGCATCTCTGGGATGGAGGTTAATGAATTCCCACAGATGATGTTGGCCAAACAGTGGTCGGCTTGTGACTTGATTTCCAGCGTCGTGATGTGAGGGGATCAGTATAGAAAAGCACTTTGAAGGGAAGAGGCTGCCTACAGCAGGATTGTTTCTACAAGCTAATTGTGCTGAGTGCAGCTGCACAAAGCTGGATCAACAGTCAGAGAGGCGGCGCAGACTTCCTGACGCCAGCCCCGCAGAGCTCCCACCAACAGCCTGGCAATTCCAGATTGTTTTCCAGACCTTATCTCTCCCCCAAGTT
>NW_011175954.1:0-421 GCF_000146605.3 Meleagris gallopavo
GAAGCAGCATCCCTCCACCTCTCTCCAAGCCTTTGAACTCCACTGTCTCCACCCATCAAGTCCTGTTTGGAGCCTCGGACTGGCCCCTCAGTCCCAGCGGTCGTCATTTTGTCCCCTTCCCCCCTTGATGAAGATATTGCACCACTGACAAAAGCTAAGTAGAGGAAAGAATAAAAATTGTACACAAGTAATGAATGTGTTTTTAATGATTTAACTTCTGAATTTAAGTAACAAAGAAAGTATTAAAATATTCCTATAATACTCTATAAAAATACCTAAGAACAAAAGATGAGAACAGCTTGTTTGGGTAAACGAGTGCGCTTTGACCTAATACTGCAACCTGTCTCATCTTCTGTTATAAGGTCAAAAAAAGTAAAATTTTACTGTCTCTTATGGCATAATGCTATAATCTCTTTAAAAA
>NW_011175955.1:0-382 GCF_000146605.3 Meleagris gallopavo
TGCGACTTAGAGATGAGTGCTGACCCCCAAATCCCCGTTTTCCACCCCCAAATCCGCACTTCTCAGCCCCACATCCCCGTTCTTCGACTGTAAATCCTCATTTTTCAGCCCTAAATCTCCCCCTTTCAGCCCCAAATCTCCCCCTTTCAGACCCCAAACTCCCAATTTTAAGCACCAAATCCCCATTTTCTCACCCCTGGGTGCCTTCAAGAGAAGATGTATGCATCTGGAAGGTATCAACACCCCTAAAATCCTCTTTTCCCCCTTAAATCCCCAGTTTCCCACTCAAACCTCCATTTTCCCACCCTAAATCCCCATCCTTCTACTTCAGACCCCATTTTTCCATCCCAAATCCCTATTTCCTCCCACTCGAGTCCCCATT
>NW_011175955.1:1795-4065 GCF_000146605.3 Meleagris gallopavo
TTTTGCCTTTTTTTGTTTTTTGCCTCCTCCTGCCTTTTTCGCCCTCCTTCTGGCTGCTCCTTTTGGCTTTTGGGCACTTTCTTCGCTGTCCTGCCCTCTTTCTGCCACCATTCCCAAAGGATATCGTGCATGTAGGGGCAGTTCTCTGCCCTTGCACAGTACCCAGTGATGTAGAACTTGCACAGCTCCCTCTTTTTCGGCAGCTCAATGTCGTGGCTGAAGTTGCAGTGCTCACCCTGGAGGAGGGGAAGGGGGGGAACGTCGGGAAAAGAGCACAAAAATTCACCCCAATAAACCCCTCAGGCATTGCTAGGGGGGATATGGGGGAAGGGAGGGGGTAAACCAGTGGATTTAGGGGAGGTTGGGTGTTACAGCGCTGGACTGGGGGGAAATCGGGTGCGACAGCGTTGGATTTGGTGAAAATCACCTTGGTGCTGTGGGTTTGGGGAAAGTGAAGCGTTAGAAAGGTGTATTTGGGGGAAATGGGGTGTTGTGGCATTAGATTTGGGAGAAATGAGGTGTTAGAGAGGTGTGTGGGGGGGAATTGGATGCTATAGAGGGGGATGTGGGGGAAACAAGTCATTGTAGAAATGGGTTTGGGGTAAAGAAGGGATTAGAGCAGAGGATCTGGGGGAAATTGGGTGTTGTAGAGGTGGATTTGAGGGCTGAGGGGTTGTGGGGGGAGATTTGGGATAAAGAAGAGAGTATAGCAGAGAACAGTGTGTGACAGAGATGGATTGGGGGGGAAATGAGGGGTTAGAGAGATGGATCTGTGGGGATAAGGGGAATTACAAAGGTGAATTTGGGGGAAACGGGGCATTACTGAGCTGAATTTGGGAAAAGAAGGAGTTAATGACTGTATCTGGGAGAAATTGGATATTTTAGAGGTGGATTTGGGGAGGAAATGAAGGGTTATAGAGAAGGAGTTGGGGGAAATGAGGAGTTAAAGGGTGGAGTGAGGGGAAATGGGGCATTTCAGAGGTGGATTTGGGGGAAATGAGGGGTTATTGGGTGGATTTGGGTAAGGAAAGGATTGCAGCAGAGAATTTGGGGGAAATGGGGTGTTACAGAGGTGGATTTGGGGAAAACAAGTCATTATGGCAGTGGGTTTGGAGTAAAGGAGAGAATATGGCAGAGAATTTAGGGGAATAGGGTGTTACAGGGGTGGACTTGGGGGGGAATGAGCTGTTACAGAGGTGGGTTTAGGGTAAAGAAGGGATTTCAGCAGAGAATTTGGTGGAAACTGGCTGTTACAGAGATGGATTTGGGGGAAACGTCGTCGTAGCAGCAGGTTTGGAGTAAAGAAGGGATTACTGCAGAGAATTTGGGGGAAGTGAGGTGTTATAGAGGTGGATTTTGGGGGAAATCGGGTGCTACGGAGGTGGATTTGGGGGAAACTGGGTGCTGTAGGGGTGGGTTTGGGGGAAATAAGGTGCTGTAGGGGTGGGTTTGGGGGAAACTGGGTGCTGTAGGGGTGGGTTTGGGGGAAATGAGGTGCTGCAGGGGTGGGTTTGGGAGACAGAAGTGTGAGTGCTGTGGGGTTGGGGCTCACCCAGGTGCAGCGGCCCTCCACGAAGTATTTGCAGATGACTTTGCCCTTCTTGTCTGCAGGAGGGTGGGTTTTGTCGTGGTCCCCGCGGCGATAATTGCCACCTCCACCATCCTGGGGGGGTCAGGAAAGGAGGGGAGAAGTGGGAGCACTGCGCATCAAAGGGCGAAGGGTAGAAAAGTGGGGCAGGAAGGCGACTCTGGGGCACGGCAGTGGAGAATGGGAAATAGGGGGAGATGTGGGGGATGCGGAAGGTGTGGAATGTGGGAAATGTGGGGCATATGGAGCGTGAGATGTGGGAAATATGGGAACAGAAAATATGGGAAACGTGGGAAAATATGGGACACGCTATGAGGAATGTGAACTATATGGGAAATATAAAACATGAAATACAGGAAATGTGGGAAATACTGAACGGAGCGTGTCGGAAATACGGGAAATGTGGAACGTGGGAGAAACGGGAAGACGAAACGTGAGGAATAGGGGAGGTGAAAGATGAGACACAGCACAAGAAGAACAAATTGTGGGCAACGCAGAGAGGAGCCTTCGCTCCTTGTGCACCTTGGGCCCCCCCTCCTCACTCCTGGGCGGCAGCTGAATGGACCCAGTGCAAAGAAAGACGTGGCAACGACTGAAAATGCACCCATTTCTCACCATGTCCTCGTCGTAGTAATCGTCGTCGTCGTTCATGGCGCTGCCCTTGGCCATCCTGCCACGGCCG
>NW_011175956.1:0-382 GCF_000146605.3 Meleagris gallopavo
CATCAGAGGGGACATGGGGACATCCAGACCCCCCCTCAAAGCTCCAGGAAACGTCAGGGACCCCCAGTGACACCCCAAAAGATGTTAGGGACCCCCAGTGACACCATGCGAGGTGTTGGGAACCCCCTGGTGACACCTCGGGGACCCCCCGTGAGGTGCTGGGGACACAGTGACACCTCAGGGACCCCCTGCGATGCTGTGCGAGTTGTTGGGAACCCCAAGCGACAGCTTAGGGACCCCCCCAGTGACACCCCAAGAGGTGCTGGGACACCTCAGGGACTCCCCGTGAGGTTTTGGGGATCCCCAGCAACACCCCCACGAGATCCTGGGGACCAATCCGTGACACAACGCCCGCTCACGATGACACCAGGAGGGACGGAGC
>NW_011175957.1:0-440 GCF_000146605.3 Meleagris gallopavo
GGCGCCGCCCGTCACACCGCCTGGCGGGGCGGAGCGCTGAGAGAGGGCCGCTGGGGCCTGGTGGGTCCCGTCGCGTTCCTGTCCCTAGGCCGCTGCCCGGGGAAGGGGGAAACGCGGTGGGCCTGGGCGCCTTCGCGAGCCACACCTCGGGCATCGCGTCCTCCAACTGCGGCAGTCAGAGCCAGGAGAGCCTGAGAGGAAAAGTACAGGGGATGACTACAGGGAACGGAACAGGCTCCTCAAACGGGGCCGGACTGAGCTCCCCGGCCTGCTCTGCGTCCCCCTCACATCTGCCTCTCCGCCCGTTGGGGCAGCAGGGAGCTGAAGTCTCAACTCAAGAGCAGGATTTCACATGAGGAAAAAAGGATTAGAGCATTAAAGCTTGCAGTCCTTCCAGCACAGCTGCCTGCAGATGGAGGAACTGTCACCCCTCACAAAAA
>NW_011175958.1:0-382 GCF_000146605.3 Meleagris gallopavo
CTGCAGCGGGGGACACGCGGCCGTGCAGGGGCGGGGAGCGCAGCAGCGCCCGAGCTTCGCCCTCTCGCTAACGGTCCGAAATTGTTTTCCCCCAGCAGACCATGCCTTCCATCAGCAGTGACCGGGCTGCCCTGTGCGCCGGCTGCGGGGGGAAAATCTCCGACCGTTATTACCTCCTGGCTGTGGACAAACAGTGGCACATGCGCTGCCTGAAGTGCTGTGAATGTAAACTCAACCTGGAGTCCGAGCTCACCTGCTTCAGCAAGGACGGCAGCATTTACTGCAAGGAGGATTACTACAGGTACAGCCCGTCCCGGCGCGGGAGCACCCGCTCGGACTTCTCACGTCCGGTCCTGGGGGCTGCGCGAGGGTCGGAGGGCGC
>NW_011175959.1:0-382 GCF_000146605.3 Meleagris gallopavo
AAAAAGTACCAAAGCTGATATTTCAGGAAAGAGTAATATAATTATAAAAACTACACAATACTACAATAATGACTTCCTAACAGCATAAATTTATTTGTCATTAAATATGTTAACTTCATATTTTGCCTTTAAGATTTTCTTAGTAATAAGACAGAGGGGACCACTAAATATTATTAGGTTTTGTAGCTGAAAATTTGCTCTGTTAAATAGTGTTATTGCACTTTTTATCTGTTGTAGTTTCTCTGAAAATAAATAGGAAGCATTACTTTCAGAATGACGTATGAACTTTTACATATTTAATAAGATCTGAACAGTTCGTCAGGCCAATTTCACAGAATCACAGAATTGTAGGGGTTGGAAAGGACCTCTAGAGATCATCGAG
>NW_011175960.1:0-382 GCF_000146605.3 Meleagris gallopavo
AAAAAGCCTTGCTTCACAGTCCCAGGCAGGAAAGCAGAAAGCCAGATTCTTTCACAGCATATTTCCTCACAGCCATACAATGTCAGGAGGAACTTTTCACTTTGCCTTCCCATTCCCCGCTCCTGCCCCTGCCCTTCTATCCCCGGAGTGATGGAGTAGCTCCCTTTGAACATGTCAAAGCAACGCCAGGCGAACCTTTCTCCACTTTTGTCTGCACACCACTGACGCAGTGCATGCTTGCAGACGGCAGCTCTTAAGACAAAGCTAATGATGGATGACAAGTAAATGCCTGGAGGCACACATGGGAGAAAAAAAAGAGAATGAGATGGAAAATGAAAAAGGAAAAGAAGGAATAAAACCTTGCTAGTCTAACAAAAACACT
>NW_011175961.1:0-382 GCF_000146605.3 Meleagris gallopavo
AAGGAAAGGATGGCATTTTTGTCCTGGGGAAATGAGATGAGGACGGGTTGTTTCTGGGGGAGAAAGCTGAGGGGCATCCGTGCACGGAGCTGCAGAGCAAAGCGGGGCTGTACTGCAAAGTGCTGCGAATCCGCGGTGCTTCCACGGGCTCCGGGACTCCTCCATGCCTGCAATGTTGGCAAACAAAGTCTCGGAGGGAAAGGCAGCTGCGTGCCCCGGGTGTGAATCCTGCCCCTATCTGCCCCCATCCCGGTTCTTTGCTTTCCTCGTTTCTCACGGAGAGTTTCTGGGAATAGCTCCTTGCTTTGCCGCTCGTCTCTCCAAGGCTGTAGGCAGTGGGTTTGGGGAGGCAATGAGCTTCCCCCCCCCTCCCCCCCCCCTA
>NW_011175962.1:0-382 GCF_000146605.3 Meleagris gallopavo
GACATTTGGGGGCACCTGGGGGCATTTGGGGGTATGGGGTCACCCAGGGGTGTGGGGTCACCTGGGGGTGAGAGGTCACTTGGGGTCATGTGGGGAGGGGTCACCTGGAGGCATCCGGGGGTTGAGGTGTCACCTCAGGTTGCGGGGTCATCTGGGGTCACCTGAGGGCATGGGGTAACCCGAGGTTATGGGGTCACCCGGGGTCACACGGTGACCTGGGGTTATGGGGTCACCCTATAGGGTTATGGGGTTACCTGAGGTCAGCCGGGGCTGTATGTGATGGGAACCCCACAGGTTTACGGGGTCAAATCGGGTCACGGGGTCACCCGGGGTCACCTGGGGCTGTAGGGTCACCTGGGGTCATCAGACCACCGCAGTCTCC
>NW_011175963.1:0-449 GCF_000146605.3 Meleagris gallopavo
TACACAAAAAAAAAACCCCATATGACGCACAGTGCAGTTGCTCACCAAGCAATGCCCTACCAGCCCCCAGCAGTGATGGACCCCCTCCTCTCCCCCCCCTTCCATTTGCCAGCTCCCCTCAGTTTTATAGTTTATCTTCATGTGAAGTCATTAGGTGAGCTCTCCTGGTTCTGTTCCCTCCCAGCTCCTCGTGCCTCCACTCACTGGCAGGACAGTATGAGAAGCTGAGAAACTGAAACATCCTTGGCTCTGTGCAGCACTGCTCGGCAATAACTGAAACATCACTGTGTTATCAACATTGTTTTTCTCCTAAAGCCAAAGCACAACATCATACCAGGCACTATGAGGGCATTCTGTCTCACCTGAAGCCCAGGATTCTGTGGCTTCAGGTGTGTGTGACAGATGATTGATCTATGTTTAAAAAAAAAAAAACAAAAAAACACAACAAA
>NW_011175964.1:0-381 GCF_000146605.3 Meleagris gallopavo
GACGAGTGGATTCCCACCCCCCCCTCTGCATTACCGTCGTTCCTCCTCATCCCATCGTTGTGCATCGGGGTCGCAAATGCACTCCTGTCCCCTCCTCCACGTTTCGGCTTCTGCCCCTTCTCCCATCACAGCGCCCTCAGATTTGCAGATTCCCGTCCCCCCTCTGCATTACAGCTGTTCCCCTTCGTCCCATCACTCCGTGTCTGGGTGACAAACGGATCCCCACCCCCTCCTTTGCGTTACAGCCGTTTCCCTTCCACCCATCACTGTGCATCCAGCTGAAAAGCAGATTCCCATCCCCTCCTCCATCCATGGTCCCCTCTGCTCACCGTTCCCCATCTCCCCACATCTCTGCCTCCCTTACCCCTCATAACCCCCATA
>NW_011175965.1:0-381 GCF_000146605.3 Meleagris gallopavo
CCCCAACACCACCCAGCCCAATACCAACCCCCCCAAACATCAACCAATCCAACACCAACCCAATGCCAACCCCCCCAGTGTCACCCAGTCCAATGCCAACCTCCCCAACACCATCCAGCCCAATGCCAACCCAAAGCCAATGCCACCAAGCATCACCCAGTCCAACACCAATCCAACGCCAACCCCTCCAACATCACCCCATCCAACGCCAACCCCTCCAACATCACCCCATCCAACGCCACCCAGTCCAACACCAACCCCCCAACGTTCCCCAGTCCAACATCGCTCCGTTCAACACCAACCCAATGCCAGCCCCCCATCACCCATCACCAATCCAACTCCAACCCCCCAGTGTTAACCCCCCCAACGTCCCCCATTCCA
>NW_011175965.1:2788-2993 GCF_000146605.3 Meleagris gallopavo
GGAAGGGATCCTATAAACTGCAGAACCTTGGGGTCGCAGCACAGCTGGGATGAAAATAACCCTACAGACCACGGAATCAGAGCACACTTGGGTTGGAAGGGATCCTATAAACTGCAGAACCTTGGGGTCGCAGCACAGCTGGGATGAAAATAACCCTACAGACCATGGAATCAGAGCACACTTGGGTTGGAAGGGATCCTATAAA
>NW_011175966.1:0-381 GCF_000146605.3 Meleagris gallopavo
AAATAGAAACTTATTTCCAACAAGCTGTAAGACTGAGTCTTTGAAATATGCTAATTATTGAAATGTGCTGATAACTTTCACTGGTTTTTACTGGATATTATAAAGATATATAGTACAATTAAGAAGCTGTACTAAAACTAAAGACAGCTTAACTTAACTCATTCAAAGTTTTGCAAGAAAATTAGGCAACCCCTAAATATGACAGTCTCCCTGAATATGAATTTAACCTACCCCAACTGCAGCCCAGCATTTTTGCATGGAAGTATAAACTAATGCATGCTTTAGTATCTGAAGAAACTGACTATGGAAAGAACTAATTTCTTGGGTAAGAAACAAACAACCTTCCACAGTGGTTTTATTTATATACTTTTTATTTATATG
>NW_011175967.1:0-381 GCF_000146605.3 Meleagris gallopavo
ACTGGGGGGACTGGGGATACTGGGGGGACGGGTGGATTGGGGATACTGGGAGGACTGGGGTCTGGGGATACTGGGAAGACTGGGGATGGTGGGACAATGGGGATACTGGGAGGACTGGAGATACTGGGAGGACTGGGGATACTGGGAGGACTGGGGATGGTGGGACAATGGGGATACTGGGAGGACTGGGGATACTGGGAGGACTGGGGATACTGGGGGGACCGGGAGGACTGGGGATGGTGGGACAATGGGGATATTGGGAGGATGGGGATACTGGGGGGACTGGGAGCACTGGGGGGATACTGGTGGGGAGATGGAGGGAATACTGGGGATACTGGGAGGACTGCAGTTGAGGGGGGACAATGGATACTGGGGGGACTG
>NW_011175968.1:0-381 GCF_000146605.3 Meleagris gallopavo
ACGAGTGTAAGATGGTCGACCTGCACGGGGTGAAGGTGGCCTCGTTCCTCGTGGAGGGGCAGGAGCTGATCTGCCTGCCGCAGGTCTTCGACCTCTTCCTCAAGCACCTGGTGGGAGGGCTGCACACGGTGTACACCAAGCTGAAGCGGCTGGATATATCGCCCGTGGTCTGCACGGTGGAGCAGGTCCGCATCCTGCGCGGGCTGGGAGCCATCCAGCCCGGCGTCAACCGCTGCAAGCTCATCACCAGGAAGGACTTCGAAACTTTGTACAACGACTGCACCAACGCCAGGTAAGCGCCGCGCGGCTCTGCTCCGCCCGAGGGCTGAGGGGTCCGCGCGGGGCGGGCGGGGGGAGCGCGGCGGAGCGGCCCGAGGGGCG
>NW_011175969.1:0-381 GCF_000146605.3 Meleagris gallopavo
CTCCGTCTCCAAACCGCCCGGTCCGATCCCGGTGCCTCAGACCCGATTCTTATTCCCGGTCACGGTTCCCGGTTCCCCATCCCAATCCCGGTTCCTATTCCTGGTCCCTATTTGCGGTCCGTACTCCCGGTACCCCATCCCAGTCCTCGTCCCTATTCCCGGTCCCCCATCCCAAAATCCCGGTGTACCCATCCCAATCCCAATCCCTATTCCCGGTTCTTATTCCCGGTCCCTATTCCTGGTCTCCCAACCCTATTCCCGGTCCCTATTCCCGGTCCCCCATCCCAATCCTCGTCCCAACTCCCGGTCCCAATCCCGGTCCCTATTCTCGGTCCCAATTCCTGGTCTCTATTCTCTGTCCCCCATCCCAATCCCGGTCCC
>NW_011175970.1:0-380 GCF_000146605.3 Meleagris gallopavo
AATTTTTTTTTTTAGGACTAGAATTCTATCATAGGAGTTTCACAAATCCTCAATTCCGTGTTATGCTTTCAAGAATAAATAAGAGGAATGCATATGGTGAGACCTTACTACACAGAGCTGTTGCTACTGAAGATCTAAACCGTGTACATAACCTAATAAAAGCTGGTGCAAATGTAGATGATAAGGATTATGCTGGTAAGTTGCAGCTGTATTAATGTACTATTTTCAAAATATGCATAGGTATAATAATGGAAGTACATAATATGAGTTTGAGCAGTAAAAGACTAGATCTGTGACTAGTCAGTAGATTGTTGTGATTTTATTGGTTTAGTTTGCTAATTCTTCATGAAAAGACAAATAGACCTATGTATAAAAGTGTA
>NW_011175971.1:0-380 GCF_000146605.3 Meleagris gallopavo
GCAGCGCGTCCCGGGCTGCAGCCCGCAGCGCCCTCCCCTCCGCGCAGCCTTCAGGATCCCGGCCGCAGCACTTCGGGGTTCCACGCCAACCTAATACGCTGCTGAGGTCCGCGGAGCTCCGGGAGGAGGATGGGCCCCAGGGCAGCACCCCCCTGCCTCCTCGACTTGCCCCACCACGGCAGCCTCCTGTCCATCACTGCTCCATCAACACACGGGCATGAACGACACAGCCCCGCTCCTCTGCATCCTTGCTCACATCCCACTAACTGCAGCCCCTGACCCAGCACAGCCTTCTCGTGCCCCATCCCTTGTGCCGTGGGCTGGCAACCCTGCCATCCTCCTCCTCCCCCCTCCCCCTTCTCCATGAGAACAGCACAGCC
>NW_011175972.1:0-380 GCF_000146605.3 Meleagris gallopavo
AGCTCGTGTGTGTGAGCACGGGTGTGGCTGCACTTTATGCGTGGCTCTGTGTGTCTGTGTGTGTGGCAGTGGTTTTGCACGCTTGGGGTGGCCACGCGCACGTGTGCACCGCGATGGAGCGATGGGCGTGCGAGGCATAGGCGTGCATACCCGCGGGTGTGCCTTGCACACACGTGTGCGTGCATGCATGGTATGCGTGTGCACGGCCCTTGCCTGCGTGTGAACTCCTCCAGCATCCTTGCACACGCCTGTGCCCGCAGACAGCAGCAGGAAGGTGCAGGATGTGCTGCAGGAGTTCTATGGTGACGGGATGCTGTCCCAGCACCTTCAGGGAGAGGTGAGCCCCCTCCCCACACCCCAGGGGCTGCCTGCTGACTCCC
>NW_011175973.1:0-412 GCF_000146605.3 Meleagris gallopavo
CACCGCGCGCCGTGCCCTGCGGGAGAGCCGTGCTGCGGGCTGCGCTGCGTTAACCCGAGCTTGGATCGCTCGTACCGCGTTATGCCGCGTTCTGTTGGGCTGTTGTCCCGTGCTGTGTTAAACTGGGCTGAACCGTGCACTCTAGGGCCGTGCCGTGCTACGTCGCCCTGTCCCGTGTTATGTAGGGCTGTGCTGTGCTGTGTGGAGCTGTGCCGTGCTCTATAGGGCTGTGCCGTTCTGCTCTGTGCCGTGCTCTGTAGGGCCGTGCTGTGCTATTCTGTGCCGTGCTTTGTAGCCCTGTCCCGTGCTATGTGGGGCCGTGCTGTGCTCTGTAGGGCCGTGCCGTGCTGCTCCGTGCCGTGCTGCTCCGTGCCGTGCTGTGTACCCCGCACCGTTCCGTGCCATGTAGACC
>NW_011175974.1:0-379 GCF_000146605.3 Meleagris gallopavo
TTTTAAATTAAATTAGAAATCCTAAGGGAAAGAGAACTGCATGCAGAGAAGAACCCCTGTAGTACAAATTTAATTGACTTGATTATCTAAATAAGCTGGATCATTTAGAAATTTCTATCTGCATGAAATAGCAAAGGAGGTTGATTATAAGGCATAAACTGAGGAAAATAAAGATGATTTATTTATTCAGAGAAAATCATATTTATTTTATTAAATTAGAAGCAAAACAATAGGGGACACGTGATGTTTTTTTCTTCTATCTTCTTTAAAAACTGCTTTTTTACTAATTGATAGATATGTGTCCTTCAACTTTTTCAGTATTCTTATCCTAGTTTCTACAGAATGTTAAACTTTAAGTATTTAAATAAGATATTAAAAA
>NW_011175975.1:0-447 GCF_000146605.3 Meleagris gallopavo
GAGGGTCATCCATTTCAACAGTCCACCTGTCACCAATATTTCCCACTAAAACATTCTCTTAGTACAACATCTAAATGTTTCATGAACACTTCCAAGGATGTGTTGATGATGTTTCTTGAACACTTCCAGGGATGACTCAACCATCTCCCTGGACAACCCATTCCAGTATTAGACCACATTTTCAGTAAACCAATTTTTCTTAGTATCCAACCTCAGTCTTCCCTAATGCAACTTGAGGCCATTCCCTCTCATCCTATCAATAGTTACAAGACAGAAGAGGCTGAACTCCATCTCAACACAATCTCCTTTCAGGTAGTTGTAGAGATTTAGTTTCATAGACATACAGACATTAAGATTTACTCCCCACCACCTGCCTACCCTCTTCCCCTCCACACACACAGGAAGGGATGAGATCTAATATGAATTGAGTATTTGAGTATTTTTAGG
>NW_011175976.1:0-379 GCF_000146605.3 Meleagris gallopavo
CCACTCCCCCCCTTTTTTTTTTCCTCCCTTTTCCTGATAGCTGAGATCTGGGCTTGCTGCCATATCTGTTTGTCTGTCTGTCTCATGTTGTTTTTCTCAGAGAGCTCCAGAGGCCAGTTGCCCATAGTCAGTTGCTGGGAACAGAGGTTGTTCCTTGTATCGTCTTAACTCCCCATGCCAGTGTGTTCATGCTTGAATAGGAAACAGCAAGATCTGTCAAAATAGCCCTTTTCTTTGGAGCTTTGAGGCTGCATTCTCCACGGCCATCTGTTCCCTTTCACCCTTTTGGACAATGTTGCTATTTGAAACCAAGGACTCTTTGCTCTCTCCCTTTCCCCTTGCCCTCCCCTCCACCCCCGAATCTGGGAAAAAGGGGTAA
>NW_011175977.1:0-379 GCF_000146605.3 Meleagris gallopavo
TAAACACTGGGATGGCTGTATGCTCTGCCACAGCCCTTTGCTGCCATTCCTGGAACTGAAATCTGCACCTGGCTGCTCTGAAGCCACCCATTCCTATTTAACTTTTTTTTTCTCCTGGATATTTGTTTGACATCTGCATGCCTTAACTTTCTCAGGTGTTGCTAGAAATCAAAAAATACCTGCCACACAAAATATGTTAAACAAATTCACTTTACCAGCATCAATATCTATTTTCCATACTTTCCTGACATACTTGTATGTTTTTGTGTCTGTGTGTGCAAACTGTGCTACACACTATAGGGGATCAAAATGATTTATTGCTTCTAACACCACAGAAAGTGGAGCTAAGGACTGAAGGTACTGATCCATTGTTGCAAAA
>NW_011175978.1:0-379 GCF_000146605.3 Meleagris gallopavo
AGCAATGCAATGTCCCTTGGGGTTGTGGGACAAGGCCACTGCCCCCCAGCTCGGGGTCCCTGAGCTCTCAGTACCCATTTCTCACCCCACAAGAAAGGTGTGGGTCCTTCTCTTCCACCCCCCAAACCGAGGGGGAGGGCACTGGAGATGCTGCAGGGCTGGGAAGGGGACGAGGCTGAAAAGTGGAGCCATCCCCGACTTCTCTTAATGGCTGTTCATAGACAGAATGGATGCTATTAATAATAATAACATATTAATATAGTGCTAATCATCATCCCGGTACCGAAAAATTAAAGGCAAACCCATCGGTGGCCCAGGAGCTCTCATGTAAACCCCATAAAAACACGGGTCTGAGATAACAGGAGCTGGGAGTATCCCG
>NW_011175979.1:0-378 GCF_000146605.3 Meleagris gallopavo
CAGCCGTAGGAGGGGCGGAGGGGCAGCGGCCGTCCCACCCGCGCCCGGGCACCTGGGAGCGCGCCCGGGGCGCGGTGCGGAGCTGCCGTGAGCCCGCCAGGGGGAGCCCGAACCCGATGTGCCCGGCGCTGGGGCGGAGGGGTTCGTGCCCCGACGGAGCGCGGTCAGAGAGGCGTGACGGAGCTCGGGGTGGGGCGTCCCGCGGGAGGACTTACCGCATATCTTCAGGCCGATCTTCCTGGTGCATCCGTGCGCCACGCCGCACCACGAGTCGTAGGCTGCAAGAGAGAGCAGAGGCGTCGCGTGGCGCGGCAGGACCCCAGTGGGACCGCGGCCGTGCCCTGCGCTTCCCCATCTCGTTCCCTCCCCGACCCGCCG
>NW_011175980.1:0-434 GCF_000146605.3 Meleagris gallopavo
AAAGAAAAGAAAAGAAAACCAACCCCATATCTGTTCCATGTGGTAAAGTAAGAGAGGTGGACAACATTGACTGCAAAGAAATAGACACCCAAAATGTCCTGGTGGTGCAGCATCAGTGAACAAATCAGAACACACACACACACACACACGCAGAGGAGACGTGGGGACAATTCTTGACCCCAAAAGTTCTAGAAGATACCTGCTGCTGAGCACAGTTTAGCCACAATTATTGTTATTATTTTTTTATTTCTTAATACGCGGTGTTATAACATCCTTTCGTCAATGTGCTGAACTGAGAATGAAGAAATAAACCACAGGCGGGGAGGGGACAGAATGAGAATCTCACAGCACAGAGCAGCTCGGCGCAGCCGGCGGCCGTACTACCTGCGGCAGTGGCTCGATTTCTCCTTAAGGGGTCACTACTCAGCAAGGAG
>NW_011175981.1:0-377 GCF_000146605.3 Meleagris gallopavo
AAAGAGGAAAAAAAAAAAAAAAAGGATGAAAACTCCAAAACTGACATTTCTGAGCAGCGGCTGTGAGTGGAAGAAATCCCTCAGAATCCCCATAGGAAGAGATTTCCAAATGTTCTGCCTCTGTTTTCCCCTTTTTCCGTTGTTTTCATACAGAGCTGCGAGGTCCGGGAGCCCACATGAGTCATTTTAGGGCAAAACTCCTCGTTTTATGGGAAACTTATCAGCAGCAGACCAATAAAATGGGATTTTTCCCCCCATAAAAAAGGGTTTGTAGATGTGAGCAGGCGGCCGTGCAGCTCACCTGCGCACAACACTGTGCAAGAAAACACAAAATTCCCCCCCAAAACTCAAATTCTCCCCCAGTTCGTCGCCCCCCG
>NW_011175981.1:2201-5745 GCF_000146605.3 Meleagris gallopavo
ATCCAGTTGAGTTTTGTGAGCAAATGCAATAAATCCCAGACTTCTGGGGCTGCAGTCTAAGATTTAGAAGATTTGGTGGTTTGCAATGATTTCTGATTTTCTGCAGCTGAAAAACCATGGCTGGCAGCCCGGGATGGAGAAAATCCCATGTAATTCTGTGGGGTTGGACCGTCGTCTTATGGGGTGAGTTCAAATGGGGTTGGAGGAGTGCACCATAACCTGTCAAATCCCTCCCAAAATCACCTTAAAATCTGATTTTTCAGTCCAAGGCACGATGGGGAAGAGATAAAATTACCCCCCTTGAAACACATAGGAGGGAAAATCAAGGGGAAAACCCAAGGTGTGGTTTTGGGGTCGTTTTTGTTTAAAATAGGGCAATTTTCCCTCTGGTTGGGACCTGATCCCTCAGCATCTGTATTTCCAGCCCTTCAAAGGGAATAGGAACAGAAAAACCCAATTTCTCCCTTTCGGTTCCTTCATCCAGCACAAAATCCACCCAGAAAGTTCATTTTTTGCCCCTTAAATTAATTGTGATTTCTTTCAGTAGATCCCCTTCATCCACGCTCCTTCAAATACGTTTGTGTGGGTGCTGATGGGTGCTTGGTTCAGCCGTCCACTAAACCAAGTCCATCAAATTAATGTCCTCTAATTGACATTTGTTCTAATTGCTGCTCCTTCAGATTGATGTTTCTCCAAAATCCATCAATCTGGTCCCTCCAAATCAGTATTTTTCCCATCTGATATCCCTCCAAATCGATAACCCATCAAATCCATCAATCTGGTCCCTCCAAATCGACATTTCTCCCATCTGATATCCCTCCAAATTGATAACCCATCAAATCCATCAATCTCATCCCTCCAAATCAACATTTTTCCCCTCTGACATCCCTCCAAATTGATAACCCATCAAATCCATCAATCTGGTCCCTCCAAATCAATATTTTTCCACTCTGACATCCCTCCAAATCGATAACCCATCAAATCCATCAATCTGGTCCCTCCAAATCGACATTTCTCCCATCTGACATCCCTCCAAATTGATAACCCATCAAATCCATCAATCTCATCCCTCCAAATCGACATTTCTCCCATCTGATATCCCTCCAAACTGACCCTCTACCCAATCAAGATCAAACCGGATTCCACCTGAAGGCCAACTCGACTCTGAGTCACCATCTCAGGTCACCAAATATGACAAATATTCCCCTTCCCTGCACTTCCATAGGTGTTCTTCATTTCCCCAACGTCGCCGTGTCGGCCCCACACCACCTGGGCAAAGAATTTGTGGTGTCCTTCATGCAGAACGGCTTGCAGCAGACCCTCAACAGCGACTTCAAGCTGCTCATCAGAGGTTATTCTCCCTTCACATCCGTCACTATCTCCATGAAGAAGCCAGGCTTGAGGATGACGGTGCAAGTGACCACGGGGCAAACCGTCCTCGTGAAAATCCCGCCCCAAGCGGAGATGGTGGGGAGCAAAACCTTCGAGAACACCGTGGTGGTGAAGGCCAACAACCCCATCTCCTTGGTGGCCATCAATGAGAAACCCACCTCCGTGGATTCCACCGTGGTCTACCCCCTCCACAGCTGGGGCACCGAATACCAAATCGTGACACCCAACGTGGGCACCGACCGCTATGGCGAATTCACGGTGGTTGCGTGGGATGAGCCCACAGATGTCCAGGTTCACCTCAAAGCCACGGTGACATACCAAGGCCAATCCTACCCTCGTGGCTCCGTGCTCCCCATTCAACTGAAGCCTTTCCAAGCAGCCCAGCTGCAAAGCCCGGCAGATATGTCTGGCACCCGCATCGTGGCACAAAAACCCGTGGCCGTCTTCACCGGTCACACGTGCGTGGCAAGACTCACCCAATGTGACCACTTGGTAGAGCAGCTCCAACCCGTTTCCAGCTGGGGCAACACCTTCATCGTGCCTCCGTTGCCTTTTGATGCTCAATCTGATATCATCTACGTCTCCACATCCCAACCCACACGTGTGGAATCTCAACATGGGATGAGTAGATCCGCTCGGGACCTCCGGGCCGGTCGCTCAACGCTCTACGGACTCCAAGCCCCAAATACTTTGTATCTCTCTGCCAATGCTGGCATCCAGGTCGTTTTTTTTGGTGACGGAGGTAACAAAGGCTCCATCACTTACGATCCGTTTTTTATGACCATCCCAGATGTCTCCAGCTATTGTCTATCCCATAATGTCTTCGCTCTGGAGGGTTATGAGAATTACGTTCTACTGATCGCCAAGACCTCAGAGGTGGCTGGGATAATGCTCAACAAAACGCCCTTGGGAAATACCATGTGGGTGCCCATCCCGGGCACGGAATACTCGTGGGCAAGGCAAAGTTTGGGCAGCCAGTTTGCTGTCCATACAGTGGAGCACAAGACGTCCCCTTTTGGGGCACTCAGCATGGGGATCCGGGAGCAGAAATCCTATGGGCTGATGGCAGTGTGTGATAGTGGTGAGTGCCCCACAGTCCACCTCCACCTCTCTTTTCCCTTCCAAAGTGTCAAAAATGGGGCAGTGGCACGTGGCAAAGCCACATCAAAATGGATTCCTCTGAGTCGGGTGCCTCTGGTGTCCCCTTTTCACCCCTGCAGCATCTGCAACAGTATCTAAAAATGATCTCTTTGAGCTGAAATTTGGGTTTCCTCTCGTATTACAAGGACTGGTGGCTCCGAGAGGAAATAATTCAACCAGCAGGTTTAGGAGGGGATAATGATGGATAAATGCATCCCCCTCCAATTAATCACAGAATTACAGAATTGTAGGAGTTGGAAGGGACCTTGAGAGGTCTTCTAGTCTAATCCATTCTCCTCCAAATAACCCACCCCCCTCCAAATAACCCACCGGCCCTCCAAATAATCTATCCCCCTCCAAATAACACATTTCCCCAGGGCTGCAGGTGGCAGAAAAACAGAGCTGGCCACGAATGGTGTGTGATTTCTCCTAGATCCGTGCCGGACCACGCAATGCCGTGCAAAGGAAAGCTGCAAAATGGAGAAGGGGGAAGCAGTGTGCGTCCACGACTACATGGGAACGTGCATGGGGTCACGGTCCCTGCAGTACCACACCTTCGATGGGATGGATGTGGATATCCAGGGTGGTTGCACTTACACCATTGCCAAATATTGTGGTGCTGATCCCAGCCTGGTTCCTTTCCTCGTGGAGGAGAAGAAGAGTGAAGGAGATCTCAAGGAGTGGTTGACCAACGTCTTCGTGCACGGCTACAACATCTCCATCCAAATGGGAGAGGGTGGCAGAATCCAGGTGGGTTCCTGTGAGTTGTGTGGAGGTATTTTGGTAGGGGGGGGGGGGGGAAATACTGTGCCAAGTGAGATTGTAGGGAGTGAAGTTGGAAATAAATATAAAAAAAGGAAAAGGGAAAAGGAATAAAAATAGATGAACAGGAAAGGGAGAGGGAAAGAGAAAAGGAAGAAGAAAAAATAGGAAAGGAAAAGAGAGAAAAGGAAAATGATAGAAAAAGGGAAAAGGAAAACGAAAGAGAAAAAGGAAAGGAGAAGGAGAAGGG
>NW_011175981.1:5860-9012 GCF_000146605.3 Meleagris gallopavo
AGAAAAAGAAAGAAAGAAAGAAAGGAAAAGTTGAAATATATTTTTTCTCTTTCATTTTGAGGTCAACAACCAACCCACCACCCTACCGGCCAACCTGCAGAATGGAAAGATCCAGATCTCCCAAAACGAAGGCAGGATCGTCCTACAGACAGATTTTGGGCTGCAGGTGACCTACGACGAGGACTGGGCTGTCATGGTGGCAGTGCCCAGCAGTTATTTCGGGGCCACCTGTGGGCTCTGTGGGAACTTCAATGAGGATGGGGAGGATGAGATGAAGCTTCCCGATGGCACCGTGGCCGCTGATGCGACGGATTGGGCTGAGAGCTGGAGAGATCCCTCATGCCTGGAGGATTGGAGAGAGGGAGAAACACTGCAAGAAGCAGTGCAGGACACAGTGGGACAAGGTGAGCTTTGATGTGTGGTTCTGGAGCATTTTGGGGGGGAGAAAAAAGGGGTTCTGTGCCAAGTTGTTGTTTGTAGACGTTGACTAAGCCAACGTCTCTTGTGTTGGGGAAGAGTTGCGTTGGCCTTTTTGTGCCAAACCACCCCAAAACCCACATTGTCTGACTTCAGATGTCCGTTAACACACGGAATAACCTTGAGTTTTTCCATGAGTTGTCCACATAGGGCATCTCGGGAGCCCCACATTTCATGTAGGGACCGAATGAGCCAACGTCTCCATCATGGGTGAAGGGTCATGTTGGTGTTTTTGTGCCAAACTGCCCCCAAATCCACGTTGTTTGACTTCAGATGTCCACAACACACAGCATAACGTTGAGTTTTCCCCAAGAGTTGCCCGCGTGGGGCATTTTGGAGACCCTGAATTGCTTGTAGGAACCAATTGAGTCTCCATCACTGGTGAAGGGTTGCGTTGATTTTTTTTTGTACCAAGCCACCCCCAAATCCACATTATCTGAATCCAGGGAGCCAAACGGATGGCAAACAGTCCTGTGAACCCCATGAGAAATGCACTGTGGACAGAAATGCCCCACGCCGCCGAGCCACCAAAACTTCCACCTGCATCGGGACGGGCGATCCTCACTACACCACCTTTGATGGGAGGAAATACGACTTCCAAGGGACCTGCGTCTACCAGTTTGCTGCCCTCTGCTCATCCGACCCCGCTCTCGTCCCCTTCAACGTCACCGTGGAGAACAACAACCGGGGCAGCAAAGCTGTGTCCTTCACCAAAACCGTCACCATGGAGGTGTACGGCGATGTCATCAGCATGAGCCAGGAGCACCCGCAGAAGGTGAAGGTAGGTGGGCTATGAGGACACCCTAACCCTGTCCCTGATCCTAACCTTAACCCAAACCCGACCCTAACCATAACCCTGGCGCAAAGGATTTCCAAAGAATTGCCCCCAAAATTCCCCAAAATATTCCATCTCCGAAATGTTTCCTTGACCACCTCACAGAAACCCTCCCCATGAAAAGTGTTTTGAAAAATACCCCAAGTCTTAATTGACCTGCGTTGGCCGTAAGACTCTCCTGAAGCCAAGGATTTCCAAAAAAAAATAAAAAAAAAAAAAAATCACTTTGAACTCCATTTTCCCAACAACGTTTCACCTCCAAAACATTTTGCAAGAGCCCCCAAACACCCAACCGGCTCACACAGACCCTCCCCCAACCCCCCGAGTTGCGTTCCCCCAAATCAACCCCCCCAAATAATCCCCTCCCTTTAGCTGAACGGGGCCTTCGTGGAGCTCCCTTTCACCCGCAAGGACCGTTTCGAGCTCTACCACAGCGGCGTCCACGGTTTCATCCGCACCTCCTTTGGTTTACGGGTCAGCTTTGATTGGTACAGCTACGCCCGTGTCATCGTCCCCGACGCCTACGCCGGTGCCACCTGCGGCCTTTGTGGCAACGCCAACGGTGACCCCGAAGACGACTTCACCTCCCACGACGGGAAGCAAATGGAAGATGAAATCCGTTTCGCTGACAGCTGGAAGGTCAAGGATGTCCCCGGTTGCTCGGCGCGTTGCGTTGGCGATTGCCCGACGTGTGGCGAAGAGCAGAAGAGACCCTATCGTGGTGATGCATTTTGTGGGGTCATCGGGGCGAGCGGGGGACCTTTCCGGGATTGTCACCGTGTTGTTGATCCTGGGCCGTTCCTGGAGGACTGTGCTTTTGATGCGTGTCAGTACAAAGGACGGAGGGATGTCATCTGCAAAGCGGTGGCTGCCTATATGACCGAGTGCCAAAGCAATGGGGCTGCTGTGGGGCAGTGGAGGACGCCGTCGTTCTGTGGTGAGTGGGGGGAATTTTACCACCCCCGACCCTTTTTAGGGCTAATAATTAGTTTGAGCTCAACGTCTTGGCTACGCGATCCCAAAGTGCCCCCAGATTTGGGGTTTATTTCCCCACTGAATTGTCCTGTCCTCTCCAGGGGTCCAGTGAAGGCTTATGGGATCCCAAAGTTCCCCCAAATTTTGGGTTTATTTCCCCATTGAATTGTCCTGTCCTCTCCAGGGGTCCAGTGAAGGGTTATGGGATCCCAAAGTCTCCCAAATTTTGGGTTTATTTCCCCATTGAATCATCTTGTCCTCTCCAGGGGTCACGTGAAGGGTTATGGGATCCCAAAGTGCCCCCAAAATTGGGTTTATTTCCCCACTGAATTGTCCTGTCCTCTCCAGGGGTCCAGTGAAGGCTTATGGGATCCCAAAGTGCCCCCAAAATTGGGTTTATTTCCCCATTGAATTGTCCTGTCTTCTCCTTTTACGCCTTCTCAAGGGTCCAGTGAAGAGTTATGGGATCCCAAAATGCCCCTAAATTAGGGCCTACTTCTCCACTGAACTGTCAGATCTCCTCCTTTTCTGCTTCATCTTCACAATTCCCTTTTTATTCTGCTTTTCCTTGCGGATTCCCTTATTTTTATTTCCTCTTCTTGACAATTCCCTTTTTTTTCTCCGTATCTTCTTGACAATTCCCCCTTTTTCTCTCCTTTTCCTTGTAGATTCACATTTTTTTCCCTCCTCCTCTTCACAATCCCCCTTTTTCTCTCCTTTTCCCTGCAGTTTCACTTTTTTTTTCTCTCCTTTCTCCTGCAGACTTACATTTTCCCCCTCCTTTCCTTCACAGCTCCCCTTTCTCACCTTTTCCCCGCAGATTCCCTTATTTTTTCCCACTTCTTGACAATTCCTTTTCCTCCTC
>NW_011175981.1:9645-15223 GCF_000146605.3 Meleagris gallopavo
GCCCCCGTCTGCCCTCCCCACGCTCACTACGAGCTCTGCGGTGCTGCCTGCCCTCCCACCTGCCGTCCCCACGCCCTCCCCCAGGGCTGCACATCAGCCCCGTGCACCGAGGGCTGCTTCTGCGACGTCGGCTTCATCCTCAGCGGCTCCGAATGCGTCCCAGCATCCGACTGTGGCTGCGAACACCGCGGCCTCTACTACAAGAAGGGCTCAGAGTTTTACTCTTCGTGCCAGGAGCTCTGCGTTTGCAAAGCCGGCGGGGTGACGGAGTGCAGGCCGGCATCCTGCGGCGCCCACGAGGAGTGCAGGGTGCAGGATGGGGTGCTGGGGTGTCACCCCGCCGGCTACGGGCGCTTGGTGGTCTCAGGAGACCCCCACTACGTGACGTTTGATGGTAGAGCCTTCGACCTGCGAGGTTCCTGCAGCTACGTGCTGGCCAAAGTCTGCAAACCTGAGCGCGGTTTGGCCAACTTCTCGGTGCTGCTGGAGCACGACGGAGGGGGACGGGCCAACGTGGCGCTGGTGAAGAAGGTGACAGTGAGCATCTATGGCTACACGGTCAGCATGGAGCAAGGACGGCGCTGGGAGGTGATGGTGAGTCGGGAGCAATGCTTGGGGCAAGGTCTGCGTGGCGCGTGTGCAAAAATCCCCTGCTGCATGCATGCGTGCGTGTAGAGCCTCTCAGTTGCACCCACGCATGCAAAAAGTCTCCTGGTGCGTGTATGCATGAGTGCAAAAATCCCCTTCTGCTTGCAAGAAAACATCCTCCATATGTGTGTGAATCTCTCAGTTGCACCCACGCTGGTAAAAAGCCTCCTGGTGCACGCATGCGTGCATGCAAACCTTCTGGATTGCATCCATGCTTGCAAAAAACACCGCCTCCTTGCATGCATGCGTGCATGTAGGGTCACCCATGCTTGCAAAAAGTCTCCTGGTGCGTGCATGAGTGCAAAAATCCCCTGGTGCTTGCAAAAAACCCACATTCTCCTGGCGCGTGTATGCATGCATGCAGAAACCTCCCCGTTGCATCCCGGGGCGTGCAAACCTTGCAGCATCGCAACACGCGCATGCAAACGGTGCAACGTTGCAAGGTGGGCGCACAAACCTTGCACGGATTGCACGCTCCAGGTGGACGGTGAGCATTTCACGTTGCCGCTGGCGTTGGAGGACCAAAAGCTCCAAGTTGGGCAAGAGGGGACCAACCTCGTCCTGCAAACGACCTCAGGCCTCCGTCTGCTCTACAACGCAGCCACGTATCTGCTGGTCACCATCCCCAAGGCTTACCTGGGTCGCGTGTGTGGACTGGGGGGCAACTTTAATGGAGATCCCGGTGACGATTTCCTGCTCCCCGATGGATCCCCGGCCAAGAGCACGGAGGAATTCGTCAGCTCTTGGAAAACACCTTCAGCTGACGGCGGTTGCACCGAAGGTTGCGACGGGAAGCCGTGCCCTTCGTGCGATGCTGCCGCCGTCGCTCCGTACGGAAGCGGGGATAAATGTGGCATCATCAGCGACCCAACGGGGCCTTTTGGGTCGTGCCACCATCGGGTGAACCCGGTGCAGTATTTCCAGCATTGCCTCCACGATGTTTGTGCTGCCAGTGGGGCAAGGGATGCTTTGTGCCACAGCCTGCAGGCTTACACTGCTGCTTGCCAAGCTGCTGGTGCTGAGATTGGAGGGTGGAGAACGGCGGCGTTTTGCCGTAAGTGGTGCAAAAGATCCCCAAATTATCCCCTAAGTATCCCCAAGAGAAAAGCTCAGGTCCCGTTTTTCCTCTTGATCCGTATTTCCCTGCAGCGGAATTTCTCAGTTCGGGCTCTTTATGTTGCTGTCGTTGCTGTTTTGGGGGGGAAATATTGGATATTTGGAGCAAGACGTTGCATGGATTGTCAGCACCAAACCGTGCATCGCTTCTTTTTCCTTAAATCATCCCCCAAATCCATGAGATTATCCCAAAACGTTTGCAAGCTCCACCTGAAAGTCCACAAAATGGTGTAGAAGGTCTTTCAAATAGTCCCCAAAATCCATGAGACGGCCCCAAAATGCTTTCAGACCTTCCCCAAAATCCCTGAGGTTACGCAAATGTTCCCACAAATCCACAAAATAGCCCAGAAATGCTTTCAAACCTGCCACAAAATCCACGAGATTGACCAAAATGCTTTCAAATATTCCCCGAAAATCCAAGAGGTGGCCCAAAACGTTTGCAAACCTCCTCTAAAATCCACGGGATCGCACAAATTGCATTCAAATCTTCCCCCAGATCCTTGAGATGGACCAAAATGCTTCCAAATATTCCACCCAAAATCCATGAGATCTCACAGAAATGTTTCCAAATCCCCTCCAAAAATCCATCAGGTTGCCCCAAACTTCTTCAAATCCTACCCAAAATACACGAGGTTGTCCAAAATGCTACCAAATATTCCCCCCAAAATCCATGAAATAGAGCAGAAATGCTTTCAGGCCTCCCCCACAACCCACAGAATCACACAGGTTACATTCATATATTCTCAAAAAATCCATTAGAAAGCCCCCAGATGTTTTCAGACCTTCCCCAAAATCCACGAGATCACCCGAAGTGCTTTCAAATATTGCCCCGAAATTGCAGGAAACAGCCCAGAAATGCTTTCAGATCTCCCCCAAATCCACGACATCACCCCGAAATGCTTTCAAACCTTCCCCCAAACCCACAAAAAATCCCATCAACCCTCACAGACCTTCTCCAAAACCCACGAGCTACCCCAAGTTCGCCTTGCAGACCACCCCCAAATCCACGACATACCCTTGGCTTTCAAACTGGGGGGTTTCCCATCACCCAAATTGGATTTACCATAAAAACAAAACAAAACAAAACCCAATTTCTCCCTCTTTCCCAGCCCTCTCCTGCCCACCCCACAGCCACTACGAGCTCTGCACCCGCACCTGTGACTTCACCTGTGCCAGTCTCTCCGTGCCAACCCCGTGCAGTTGGCCATGCTTTGAGGGATGTCAATGTGACGATGGCTTCCTCTTCGACGGCAGCTCCTGTGTGTCCCTGGAGAAGTGTGGCTGCGTCCACCAGGGGAGGTATCTCAAGGTGAGGTGGACCCGAAAGGTTTGGGATGGGGATGGCGTCGGAGATTCGTAGGGTGGGGGGGGTCGTTCCGAGTCTGGTGGAATGAAATTATTGAGGGAGGGGGCGGGGGGAGGGGGGAGGAGGGTTGGTTGTGGATGGAGAAGGTTGTCCTGTATTGATGAAATGGGATCCGTGATAGGGTTGGTTGGCCCATCAAGCTGATGTGATGGGTTTGGGGTGTCAGTCCTTGATGGGATCAAATGTTCCATCTTGATGTTGTGATGGATTTGGGACACCAATCTTTGATGACACGGGTTGTCCCATCTGGATGATGCGATGGGTTCAGGGACACGAAACTTTATAGGGCTGGTTGTCCCATCTCAATGCTGTGATGGATTTGGGGTGCCAGTCCTTGATGGGATCAAATGTCCCATCTTGATGATGTGATGGGTTCAGGGACACGATCCTTTATAGGGCTGATTGTCCCATCAAACTGATGTGATGGATTTGGGGTGTCAGCTCTTGGATGTCCCATCTCAATGCTGTGATGGATTTGGGGTGTCAGTCTTCGCTGACGTGCGTTGTCCCATTTGGCTGATGGAAAGGGTTTGGGTTTTGGTCTTTGATGCCATGGGTTGTCCCATATTTGGGAATTCAATCTTTGACGGAGCTGGATGACCCATGGAGTCAACGCAACCGGTTTTTGGACTCAGTGAGGTGGGTTGTAGTTTCATTTTAGGGAGAAACCTCCAAAATCTTGCAATTAACAGCGTCCTAAAATGCCTGTTTTGCTCCACTGGACCTCTGAAGGGCTCCCTTTGGGATTAAGGTTGAAGGTCTTCCTTTGGGACAGGAGCCAAAGATCTCCTTTTGAGATTGAGGTGAAAGGTCTTCTTTTGGGATTTAAGTTGAAAGACTTTTGGGATGGAGGTTAAAAATCTTGTTTTGGGGGTAGAGGTTGAAGGTCTTCTTTTGGGATAAGAGTTCAAATGTCTTTTGGGTGAGAGGTTGAAGGTCTTTTGGGTGAGAGGTTGAAGGTCTTTTGGGGTAGTTTGAAGGTCTCCTTTTGGGATTAAAGTTGAAGGTCTTTTGGGATAGTGGTAGAAGGTCTCCTTTGGGGTTAGAGGCTGAAAGTCCTTTTCTTCTTGATGCTGCAGAGAACGGTTCACTTCTCAAGTTGCTCAAATTTCTCCCCTTCAGCCTAGTTTTATTCTTCCCACACACGGGACCTCTTTCCCCTTTCAAAAGCATGAAAAAACAGGGGGAAACAGGGATAAAGGACTAATTAACCTCGGAGTTCTTCCTTTCCAGGCGGGTGAGATCATCACCTCCAACAACTGCACCACGAAATGCCACTGCCACCCATCACAGGGACTCACCTGCGAGGCCACCCGTTGTCCCCCAGATGAGGTCTGCGTCGCTCGGGAAGGGAAACAACGATGCCTCAAGCAGGAGGGACGATGTCAGATCTCTCCTGGAGCCTCCGTGACCACGTTTGACGGGGTGGGAGGAAGGCTGCCCGACAGTGGCACCTACAAAATAGCCGCCCTCTGCGACGAGAGGTCGCCCCATTGGTTCAAGGTGGTGGTGGAGGTCAGCGAGTGTCGGGACGATGGGATTCCAGCTGCTGTGGCTGTCTTTGTCTTCTTCCGTGAAGCTTTCATCACCATCAATAACAACATGGAGGTTTGGGTGAGCCAGCTCTGCCCCCAAAAGATGGGGCATGAGTTTAAGGTGCAAAATTTGGGGGGGGGGACGATGGGGGGGGAGGAGGGGGGATTTTCCTGTTCTCTTGTGCGTACAAGGTTGCTTATCCTTTGGGTGCAGAATTGGAGATTTTGGGCATGAATCACTCCTTCAGGATGAGGATAAAGGTCTTTTGAGAAGCTGCAGGTTCTCCTTCAGGAGCAGAGGTTGAAGGTCTGAAGGTCTTCTTTAGGGTAGAGATTGAAGGTTCTCCTTTTGGGTAGAGGTTGAAGGTTTCCTTTTTGGGTAGAGGTTGGACAGAGGTTGAAGGTCTCCTTTTGGAACAGTGGTTGAAGGTCTTTTGGGGTAGAGGTTGGAGGTTTCCTTTTGGGGTAGAGGTTGAAAGTCTCCTTTTGGGACAGTGGTTGAAGGTCTTTTGGGGTAGAGACTGAAGGTCTCCTTTTGGGGTAGAGTTGAAGGTCTTTTGGGGTAGAGGTTGAAGGTTTCCTTTTGGGATAGAGGTTGGACAGAGGTTGGAGGTTTCCTTTTGGGACAGTGGTTGAAGGTCTTTTGGGGTAGAGACTGAAGGTCTCCTTTTGGGGTAGAGTTGAAGGTCTTTTGGGGTAGAGGTTAAAGGTTTCCTTTTGGGGTAGAGGTTGAAGGTTCTCCTTTTGGGGTAGAGGTTGAAGGTTCTCCTTTTGGGACAGAGATTGAAGGTCTCCTTTTGGGGTAGAGTTGAAGGTCTTTTGGGGTAGAGGTTGAAGGTTTCCTTTTGGGGTAGAGGTTGAAGGTTTCCTTTTGGGATAGAGGTTGGACAGAGGTTGGAGGTTTCCTTTTGGG
>NW_011175982.1:0-378 GCF_000146605.3 Meleagris gallopavo
ATCCTTGCTGACCTCCAGGGCTCGGCCCTTAAAAAAAAAGGGAAGTTTTCATCATCAACAAAAGGAGCTGAAAAGCAGAGTTTTATCTCTAAAAGCTTAGCACGGAAGGTCATTGGGCGGCCCTTTGTGATATCAGTGCAATTTGAGAAGGTGTTCTGGGAAAAGCTGGCCAGGTGGCGGAGCTGGGAGTGAGTGGGTGACCCAAACACGCCATCCCCCATTGCCTTTATGGGTTCTGGGGACATTTCCCAGCACCCAACTCCTATCTGTAAGACTTGGTTAACACTCCCGTTATCAGCTCTGCAGCACCGGTGGAGGCTCTTTTCTGCCTGTGCTTACCCATAATCACATTTCTTCTTGAGTCTGGAGGGAGAACAC
>NW_011175983.1:0-378 GCF_000146605.3 Meleagris gallopavo
AGCCCCCCCCCAGACACAAAAACCAACAGATCTCGAGCAGCAGCAACGGGGTCTGCGTGTCTGCGAGGGGAGGCCAGCAGTGGATGAGTTGCACTGCCCAAATATTTTGATTCCAGGCTGTTCTCAAAGGCGATTGGAGGCGTTTCTAAAAGTCAGGGGAGCGCAGCTTTCAGTAGCGGCACAGCAAGAAGCCGCAGCCCGGACAGCAAAGGGATGGGATTATTGGGGTGATGGCTGCCAACTGCTGGGCTCAGCTTATGGCTCCCCAGTGAGAAACAGAGTCACAGAGTCACAGCGGCGTTGGGTTGGAAGGGAGCTCAAGGATCACGGAGCTCCAACCCCCCACCAATGCAGGGCCACCAACCTCCACATCTCACA
>NW_011175984.1:0-378 GCF_000146605.3 Meleagris gallopavo
GGGAATGGGGGACCCCAGAGCCATGGGGCTGAGGAATGGGGTGAGGAGGGACCCCAAAGTGCTGGGGATGGGATGAGGAGGGGATCCCACAACTGTGGGGTGAGAAGGAGAGACCCCAAAGCTGTGGGGAATGGGGGACCGCAGAGCCATGGTGCTGGGGAATGGGGTGAGGAGGGACCCCAAAGTGCTGAAGGATGGGATGAGGAGGGGATCCCAAAACTGTGGGGTGAGAAGGAGACTCTGGAGCTTTGGGGCTGGGAATGGGGGACCCTAAAGCTGTGGGGAATGGGGTGAGGAGGGACCCCAGGGCTGGGAATTGGGGCTGGCAGAGGAGTGGGGCCGGGGTTACATTTGGGGTGAAGGGGAAACTGAGGCATG
>NW_011175984.1:2460-3503 GCF_000146605.3 Meleagris gallopavo
ACGGGAGACCCTGCAGTAATAAAGGGGACGGGAGACCCTACAATAATAAAGGGGTCGGGAGACCCTACAATAAAGGGATCCTACAGACTCAGTGCTGAAGTGGTCCCTGAAGTCCGGGACCCCACAATGAGTAACGGCCCCATATATTCGGCCCCATGTGGGAGTGTGGGGTGCATAGCTGGGAAGGGGACCCCACAAGGACCCCACAGCCCCATACAGACCCCGTAGCCTCACGTGGACCTCAGGACCCTACAATCTGACATGGACCCAGGGTCCCATAACCTCATACAGACCCCAAAATCCCACACAGATCCCATAACCCCATACAGACCCCACAGCCCCACATGGACCCCATAACCCTATAACCCCACACAGGTCCCATAACCCCATATGGAACACAGGATCCCATAACCCTACACAGACCCTATAGCTCCACATGGACAACTGGGACCCTATAAGCCCACACAGGTCCCATAACCCTGCCCAGACCCCATAGCCCTGCCCAGACCCCATAACCCCACATGGACAAACAGCGGCTCTATGGGGCCGTTCCCCCTCAGCCCCACTGGAGACCTAAAATGGAGCGCAGTGCATCGGGGTCACCCCATAAGGTCCGACTTTGGGATCGGGACCCTGCAGCCACCCCACCCTCCACCCTACAGCCGACCCTACAACCTGCCCTATTGCCTGCCCTACAGCCTGCCCTACTGCCTGCCCTATAGCCGACCCTACTGCCTGCCCTACAACCTGCCCTACAACCTGCCCTACAGCCAACCCTACAAGCTGCCCTACAGCCAACCCTACAACCTGCCCTATAGCCGACCCTACTGCCTGCCCTACAACCTGCCCTACAGCCAACCCTACAAGCTGCCCTATAGCCAACCCTACAACCTGCCCTATAGCCAGCCCTACAGCCTGCCCTACTGCCTGCCCTACAACCTGCCCTACAGCCAGCCCTACAACCAACCCTACAACCTGCCCTACAACCTGCCCTACAGCCAGCCCTACAACCAACCCTACAAGCTGCCCTACAACCTGCCCTA
>NW_011175985.1:0-378 GCF_000146605.3 Meleagris gallopavo
GACCCCCAAGCATCTTTATGGCCCCTCCGATCATCTTTATGGCCTCCCAATCATCTTTGTGGCCCCCAATCATCTCCATGTCCCCCCGATCATCCTTGTGGGCCCCTGATCATATTTATGGCCCCCAATCATCTTTATGACCCTTTAATCACCTTTGTGGCCCCAAATCACCTTTATGGTCCCCCGATCATCCTTGTGGCCCCCCAATCATCTTTATGGCCCCCTGATCATATTTATAGCCCCCCGATCATTTTTGTGGCCCTTTAATCATCCTTGTGCCCCCCAACCACCTTCATGGACCCCTGACCATCTTCACGTCCCCCTGATCACCTCCATGGCCCCCCAGTTATCTCTATGGCCCCCAATTATCTCTATGGC
>NW_011175986.1:0-378 GCF_000146605.3 Meleagris gallopavo
AATTGTATACAGTTTCAAAATTTTCTTAATAAAAAAAATTGAGTAAGAGGAAGAGCTTTGTATAAATAGAAATCAAGCAAAAACAGTGAAACTCAGATACTGAAGTGTCATTAGGTGCTCCTATTTAAATGTGGGAGGCTCTATGGCATCATTTAGTCATAATCCTCATGAAATTAATCTGCAGATATCTTGCTCCAAAAATTGTAGAACTATCCTCTCAATTTGTGTGAATCAGTAAAGCTCTGACGATTCTCTGCACTAATTTATGCTACTTGTATATTTATTGGCTATTGGCTAAAATGAAACTGTAATAGTTTTGTGTGACTTCTGGAGTAAGGAATCTCCTAGAATTTATGAAAAATGCTCTCAAATAATAGT
>NW_011175987.1:0-378 GCF_000146605.3 Meleagris gallopavo
CCCCCCCCTTAGAGGTGACAATGTCACCCTACACAGCGCCACTGTCACCACCCTGCAGGGCGGATGGGACCGGAATGGGGTGGTGACAGTGGGACGAAGGGGACAACGGGGACAGTGGGGACAATGGGGACAAGTGGGGACAATGGGGACAATGGGGACAAATGGGGACAATGGGGAGAGTGAGAACAAATGGGGACAATGGGGACAAATGGGGACAATGGGGACAATGAGGACAATGGGGACAAATGGGGACAGTGGGGACACACAAATATGGGGACAGTGGGGACAAATAGGGACAAATAGATCAGATATGGGGACAATGGGGACAATGGGGACACAGACATGGGGACAATGGGGACAGAATCCCCCCAGGATCCC
>NW_011175988.1:0-419 GCF_000146605.3 Meleagris gallopavo
ACCGCGGCGCCGCTGACAGGGACCGCGCGCGGACGGGGCCGGGGGCAGAGCGGGGAGCGCCGTCCTGCGGCTGCACGGCCCTTCAGCACGCGTCCCACGGAGGAGCCTGCGAGGGCTTCTTCCACCTACTGTCTTCCCACCCTCCCCTCCACCCCAGCTCATGGTTGCGATGGATCCTGCTCGGCACGAAGCACTTCCCATTCTTTTCCACCATCTTCTACTGCTGTCAGAGGCCGAACTGATCCATCAGCTCTCTGTCTGACCTTCACAGCCTCTCTAACCTTCCCTTTCCCCTTCTTAGAATCACGGGATGGTTGGAGTTGGAAGGGACCCTAAAGGCCATCTGGTGCCACCCCTGCACTGAGCAGGGACACCCACAGCTCCATCAGTGCTCACAGCCCATCCCCTGACCTTGGCTG
>NW_011175989.1:0-377 GCF_000146605.3 Meleagris gallopavo
AATTACCTTCACGTATTTGTAAAGCAAAATAAAAAGAAAGAAAGAAGAGTATGCTAAGAAACAGTGAAGATGAATTGCCCTCAAGCCCAGCAAAGTTCCCCAGGATCTTCCTCTTAAGCACAGTTATCTTAACTGAAATCATTTGCCAATGTATTTAGCTTTTAGCCACAGATAACATTGACAGGTATTTGTAGTTCTTACGTATATTTGGATAAAATTTTGTTTCTAATTTAATGATATATGGCACGCTTATATTGTAGCTTAAGAACCATAAACCTCTACCCAGTTAACAGAAAGAGCCATTCAAACCAGGTAAATAGTTCCTTTAGTTAGGTTAAGGGCGGGGGTAGCCTTTACTCAGTTTGAACAAAAGGATC
>NW_011175990.1:0-377 GCF_000146605.3 Meleagris gallopavo
CTCTGCTGTTCTACCCCATGCCCGCTCTGTAACACCTCATGACTGCAGCATTCCGATCCTGACCCACTTTGGGTTCTCTGGCCCCTAAAGATGTCCCGGTAGCATTGGGTGTCCCCATGGGTGGCTGTCCCCGTAAGCCCCCACCCCCCTGCTGAGCATCTCTACTCCCCCCAGGCTGAATGGCACTCAGGTGCTGCACTACAGCCGGGACACACGCAAGCTGCACCTGAGCATCAACATCACCAACACACCCACCTCTGCCTCCAATGGGGAGGATGCCCACGAAGCTCTGCTCAACATCACGGTGCCCAGCAGCCTCCTGCCTTCCTCCGTCCGCCCCGTGAGTGCCATCTGCCCACCCTGTTTGGGGAGGGGTC
>NW_011175991.1:0-377 GCF_000146605.3 Meleagris gallopavo
CGAGAATCCTCGTGCAAACCCTCGTGCAAACACAACCCTTGTGTAAATCGTCCCGCTAGTGCAAACATCTGTGCAAAGACACCCTGGCAGTGCAAACCCTTGTGCAAAGCACAGCCTGGTGCAAAGCCTCGTGCAAACGCAACCCTCGTGCAAAGCCTCGTGCAAACAGCCCCAGTAGCACAAGCCCTCGTGCAAAGCCCAGCCTGGTGCAAAGCTTCGTGCAAACGCGACCCTCGTGCAAAGCCTCGTGCAAACAGCCCCAGTAGTGCAAGCCCTCGTGCAAACACATCCCTCGTGCAAAGCCTCGTGCAAACACAACCCTCGTGTGAATCGCCCCCGTCGTGCAAATCCTCGTGCAAGGCCCCTCCCCCCCCCCC
>NW_011175992.1:0-377 GCF_000146605.3 Meleagris gallopavo
GAGCGCTCGTGGGGTTTGTGGCTGGAGTTCATTTTGAAGTGCATCGCATCCTGAATTTACAGCAGTTGCATCCAAGAGTGAGGGATGCTGCCGTGCTGCAGTGCACACTGATGTGTTCCTGCAGAGGGCACCTCCCGGAGCAGAGGACAGAAGCGCTTTCTCCATCTCTCTAACTCTGTGTCTCCTCCCAAGGCAGTCTGTCCCAGGAGGACCTTTGACAAGAGGCACTGGAAAAGAGGCCAAGGAGTACTGAGAATGAGAACCTAAGCTCAGAGTTGAGGCAATCAATAGAGGGAACGTTTGTCCCACCCTCCCCAGCCCCTCCATCCCCGTGCAGATGGGCCGAGCGTGCCGAGGAGGCCCCGCTGCAGCCATGC
>NW_011175993.1:0-375 GCF_000146605.3 Meleagris gallopavo
AAAAAAAAAAAAAAAACCATTTGAAAAGCTTCCTTAGATTTTCAAGAGATGATTTAATTCAGCTGCATTTCTGCCAGTAAAAAAAAAAACAAACAGTCTCTTAGAGGAGGATGAAGAAAACATATTCCTGAATCCTGGACAGAGATTCTTTGCTGGTCCACCTCCTGAAATTGAGATTCCCCCCTTCCCAGCATCCACCTATATTTTTTTGCCAAGGTTGGGTTAGGAAGGAAAAGCTGCTCGAAATAGAAAAATAATAATCACAAATGGACGCAAACACAACATGAAAAATGTTACCGTAACATCAGAGAAGTATTTATTTAATCAAACCAGAGGTTCTGCCGGAACTGCAGGAATGTTGCATCCATGCCTAAA
>NW_011175994.1:0-376 GCF_000146605.3 Meleagris gallopavo
AAAAAAAAAAAGAACCCTCCAGCTACCTACAAAGGGGCTCAGGGCTTTGTAATGGCAGAAAGAAACAAAAATGAAAAGAAAATTGCAGTTGAGGCTAAAGTGTGAGAGTGTGTTTGTGTGTATGTATATCTGTGTGTATTTTTAAAGGTTTCTTTGAACTGCCTTTGTGCTGAGTAGGCAGAGCTCCTTGCCAATGCTAGTCACGGTTTAAGGAACTTTGAGTTAACCTCTTATATCGAATGAATCTTTTCATTTGGAAACCAATAAATCTCAATCTCTAGCCACCTTTTGTAGAGCAGGCTGGGGCTTACCAAGGCGAGGCTGAAGCTTATAATAAAGAAGAGATAAAGTTTGCCAAAGTTTTTTTTTTCCCCCC
>NW_011175995.1:0-376 GCF_000146605.3 Meleagris gallopavo
CCACCCGAATGTGCCACCTGTTCACAGTCACAAGAAAAGCCACCGGGTGAGGGATTTCTGGCAGCTGTTTTCTCGTACCCCACAGACTCATCTCAGAATGCTGCTGGAAAGAATGCGTGCTCATACTCAGCACGGGCTCCCACTTCAGAGCCAGGCAGAGTTGGGCAGCATCCCACCAAACACTTCTGGCACACGTGCATTTTTTTAGCGTCAATCAGATCAAATGAAGAACTTTTACTTCTCGATTAAGATATAATCTCCCGTGTGTTTGCTAGGCAGCAAGCAGCGGTCGGAACAGACTAGTGAGAAACTTTTACCAATGGGTGGCATGTACGAACACTCTCCTCACAGGGTCCTCACGGCAGCACCGTCCAAC
>NW_011175996.1:0-457 GCF_000146605.3 Meleagris gallopavo
AAGCAATTAACCTTAATTCTTATTACATGCATAGGCATCTTCATTTGTACAAAACTACTTCTCAGAAGTAAGACTTAAATACCTTAATGGATTTTGTTTACAGTTAACCAAAAACTTATTATAACATTATATAACTCATGTAGCCATTATATCAGGAATATATGAACAAGATACTCCACCTCAGTGTCTTTATCTAAGGTTCACTGGCCATAAAATGATGGCATTTACATTTTTGGAGGAGACTCCTTTCTCATAGCATGAATGGAAAAAAATAAAAAGACCAGTTCCTGTTCGAGAGCGAGATCCCGTGACTTCCGTGATGTATCTTCCTCTCTGACAGTACGGCCCCCTGGGACATGTAGTTCTTCTTTGGCAGATGGGCACCCAGAACTGTAGCATTAACACTTTAACTCCCAGTGCACTACATGATGTTATGATGTGGAATACCAAAAACCAA
>NW_011175997.1:0-375 GCF_000146605.3 Meleagris gallopavo
TCTTTTCTTTTCTTTTCTGTTTTTTGAAAAAAAGTATGCCTAGTACTAAATGGTTGTAGTCTGTACACTGGAATATATATGCTGAAACACAGGCAATGATATAAATCACTAAATCTTTAAGTCATATTGAAAATACATAGTTGCATTTGAACAGGAATGTTATTAAAGCCACTGTTTTACAGATGACATGCAAATAACGAGTATGGTTTGAGCTAAAAAAAGAACTGTGACTATAGGGAAACCTAAGGATCTTGAAAAAAATGAACGGATTTACTGATATGAAAAAGACTTTTATAGAACTCAGGAAAAAAAAAAAGACGGAGTAGTATAGCTGAAAGGCTCTAAAACTTCTGTAGTAATATCAGAAAGAAAGAA
>NW_011175998.1:0-376 GCF_000146605.3 Meleagris gallopavo
AAAAAAAAAAAAGCTTTTGTATATGTGCCATTCCAGTGCATCATTTGATGTCTATGTTGGTTGCTTCTTGAGAGGAAACAAAACCTGTGATAAGGAAGAGAGGGGTACAGAAGCATTACAGAATAACAATGAGCATTAATAAGGAAAAAGGCTACATTTTCTCTTTGTAGTTCTGATGTTATGCAGAATGGCATCCAATCTTCTCTTATTTAATACTTTTGTTCCCATATTCATGCTTTGAAGACAGAATTTTATATAGATGTATCATTAGAAAGACATTTGAGCCTGTTACTACTTACTTTAAAAAGCAGTTTCATTTCTACCTTAAGTGAATATTGAGGGATTTTTTTTATTATTTATTATTTTTTTTTTCATA
>NW_011175999.1:0-483 GCF_000146605.3 Meleagris gallopavo
GGGATGGGATGGGATGGGGTGGGATGGGATAGGATAGGATGGGATAGGATAGGATGGGATAGGATAGGATAGGATAGGATGGGATAGGATAGGATAGGATAGGATAGGATAGGATAGGATAGGATAGGATAGGATAGGATAGGATAGGATAGGGTACTATGGGTGGGATGACACGTGTGTGTTGGGATCAGATGGGATAGGATGAGATGGGATGGGACTGGGACAATGTGGGGTGGGGTGAGGTGAGGTGGAGTGGGATGGCGTGGGATGGGATGGGATAGAAGCTGATAGGATGGGATGGAGGAGATAGGATGGGTTGGGCTAGTTTGGATGGGATGAGTGGGATGGGGTCAGATGTAATGGGGTGCAGTGGGATGCAGTGGGATGCAGTGAATGGGATAGAATGTAATGGGATGTGATGGCATGTAATGGTTTGCTATGGGATGGGATGGGATGGGATGGGATGGGATGGGATGGGATGGG
>NW_011176000.1:0-374 GCF_000146605.3 Meleagris gallopavo
AAAAAAGAATAGATTAAACTATACACCTATACACTTTTCTATTTTGTCTTACCTCTAAGATACAACTATCTTACTTGGGATAAGTTCTTTTTTTCCCTGTTTTTCCATGATAGTTAGATGGTTGGACTGGATGATCTTGGAGGTCTTTTCCAACCTTGGCGTTTCTGTGATTTTGTGATTCTGTGATTCCATCATCAGCAGATGTAATCTTGTTTTCACAGCTCCATAATATACATAGTACATCCTCTATCTGATTATTAGCTGTATTTTGATTTGTATTCTGGAATATTAAGTGCTATCTTAATAAAATGCATACGTAATATAATTAATGGTCAAATTCAATGTTACCCATTTGTTTCCCATAGAGGGAAAAA
>NW_011176000.1:1972-4448 GCF_000146605.3 Meleagris gallopavo
TATACTTGAGAACCAGATTGACTTGATCACTTAGTTAATCATGTCTTCTTACTCACAATAAATATTCACTTTAAGTTCTATCCCACAGCACGTCAACCAGTTAAATCCCTGAACACAAAACTTTGAGCACAAAACTTTGACTGGACCAAACAGTCATTAGTATTTACACTTTTTTTTTTTTTTTTCTTCCCCTATTTGTTAATGAAATATACACTTGTGCATGGGACAGTTTTGGAATTTCTTTTTCTCTATTCTCTTCTACAGATTTATTTGCTGAAGACTGAGAATGTGTGTCTGTAAAATCAGAAACATTTCCAAAGGAAATGTTATAAACACTTTGTTGCTGAATCAATCACATTAATCTTCTTTTCATATATTTTAGTACTGAAGATTTTTTCTATATGAGACAGATTTTTTTGTAACCAGGGAAGTTTCTTTTTTTTAATGTGATTAGTTTGGATTTGCATCCTGTTGCATGATGGCCACTTTTTCCTTCAATAAAGAAACAGAATTCACTGGAGTTGATTCTGGATCTTCAGAAACACGAATGTTATTATAATTATGCAATTATGTCTAATTGTAATTACACACGTGCAATTACAATTATACATAATTTTAATTATATATTATATAATTGTACATAATTGTAATTATGTAACTATGCCAGAGAATCAGAGAATTTACAGATGAAAAAACGTCACTATTTTGGGTTCCCACTCTATTCTGGTGTATATGTAGTATTGTTGATTAAGCTTATACCAGTATTCCTTACAGCCTCCTGCAATCCATTTTTAAATGAGTTCTTAATGCTGTCTCTTTTGACTGTGTTAAAGAAAATCTAACTCTAATATTTGAATATATTTTCTTACATTCAATCACTTCCCTAACATCTACTGTTACCATAAATTTCACAATATTACTCTCAAATATTCAACAAAAAACTTAAGGTAAGTTTGAAATTATTATAAATGCTCATATACAAATTATCCATATTTTTAACTCTTATGTTCAAAAATTTATATTTAGCTTTTTTTTTTTTTTTTTTTCCTCTCCCAGTCATATCTGCTATTTGAAATAGGGGCAGATTCAGTCAGTAGAAGCAAAATAATTGTCCACAAGAATGGCCAGCTTTTACAATCAAGAGTAATTTCCCTCAAGTTCTTCAGAGTATTTCTATTAATTCCATTTATTTCCAGATAAATCAATGAAATCAAAGTAACAGAACATCTCTCTGTGTTCAAAATCCTCAAATATTTGCTAAGAATGATCATTTTTTACTAAGCTAGAAACATGAATAATATTGTTAAAGACAATGAGTCTAGCAGTGTGAATACTGGGAATATTTTCTTAGTTATAGTTAAAATCACAGACACAAATCTTTTGTGCCCATCCTCCAAGCAGTTTAGCCAAGCCTGATATACTTCACATTATTTTTGGAAATGTTGATATAGTAACAACATGTTCTCCATAGTACAATGATATGAAATGTCATTTTCCATTTCTGAATGCCAAGCATATCAATATTGTTTTAACCAGGTATTCGTATGACTTCTGACCAATCTTTGAGCATGTTACAATGCTAATGAATTAATTATCATCACTTTATTCAGTAAGGAAACACTAACACAATAAAAAATAAGTGCTTTTCTAGCTTGACATTTTCTTTAGATACACTGAAGACAATGTAGAAAAACAACAACAAAAACAAAGCACAAAACTTAGGATCTATATTTAACACAACTCATGTCTGAACTGCTAATAGCTAGAGACAGTCTTAAATGGAACTAACTAGCTCTCATCCTGAATATTCATAGCTACTTCAGGCGTGTCAGCCAATCCTCCCAACTTCGTATCATTAGCAAACTTGCTGAGGGTGGCCACTATCCCCTCATCAAGGTCATTGATGAAGATGTTGAACAAGATCGGACCCAGCACAGACCCCTGGGGGACACCACTGCTTACAGGTCTCCAGCCAGACTCTGCACCACCAACAACGACCCTCTGCGCTCTGCCAGTCAGCCAGTTCTCAACCCACCTCACTGTCCACTCGTCTATCCCACACTTCCTCAGCTTTGTTATAAGGATGTCATGGGAGACAGTATCAAAGGCCTTTCTAAAATCAAGGTAGATTACATCTACCGTTCTTCCCCTATCCACCCAGCATGTGACAGCATCATAGAAGGCCACCAAGTTGGTTGAGCACGACCTCCCCTTGGTGAACCCATGCTGACTACTCCTGATAACCTCCTTTTCTCCCAGTTGTCTGGAGATGGTATCCAGCACAAGCTGTTCCATCACCTTTCCAGGGACAGAGGTGAGGCTGACAGGCCTATAATTACCCGGTCTTCCTTCTTGCCCTTTTTGAAGACCGGATTGACATTGGCTATCCTCCAGTCTTCAGGGACCTCCCCTGTTGTCCAAGACCTCTCAAAAATGATGGAGAGCGGTTTGGCAATGACCTCCGCCAGCTCCCTCA
>NW_011176001.1:0-375 GCF_000146605.3 Meleagris gallopavo
CAGCCACCAATCATTGCATAGAAAAAAGGCGGTGGGTGGGGCTTCCCTTGGCCCCGCCCCATTCCTTATGCGGTAAATGGAGGGGGTGGGGCTTATTCTGGCACCACCCCCTTTGGGGTGTGGTCTTTCAGAGGCTCCGCCCACTTCAGGATGAGGTCAGCAACTCATGACCATATAAGGCAAATTGTGGGCGGGGCTTGTATGCACAACACTGATTAAGTACGATGGAAGTGGGAGGGGCTTCGGCAGGCTCTGCCCCCAGCACCGCCCACCTCTGACAATCCATCTCCTTATATGGCATCGGTCAGTGGGCGGGGCTTTGCTTTCAACCCCACCCCTTTTGTGGGCGTGGTTTATCATGGCTCCGCCTCCTCC
>NW_011176002.1:0-376 GCF_000146605.3 Meleagris gallopavo
AATGTTGGATCCCATTCTGAGACCCCAATAAAATTCACCCCAATGAGAGCCGTGCTTTCGGAGCCCCATAAAGAGCCCCGGAACCTCAGAACCGCCCCACCCCATAGAAAACCCTGTAACCCTATGGAAAACCCCATAACCCCATAGGAAACCCTATAACCCCATGGAAAACCCCACAACCCCATAGAAAACCCCATAACCCCATAGAAAACCCTATAACCCCATAGAAAACCCCACAACCCCATAGAAAACTACATAACCCCATGGAAAACCCCACAACCCCATAGAAAACCCCATAACCTCATACGAAAACCCCGTAACCCCATAGAAAACCCCATAACCCCATGGAAAACCCCGTAACCCCATAGAAAACCCC
>NW_011176003.1:0-375 GCF_000146605.3 Meleagris gallopavo
ATAGCTGCCCCATAACTCCCCCCTCCCCCCACCTGCTCAGTTCCGCGCTCAGCTCCGCACACCGCGCGATGCACGCCGGGAGAAACGGGGCGAAGCGCTCTGAGCCAATAGGGAGAGAGGAACGGGGGTCACGTGGAGAGGGCAGATTGACGCAATTAGAGCCGCGCCGGGCTAGGGGGCGGGACAGTCACGTGATAAGGGAAATACGGAAGTGTTTGATCACGTGAAATGGGAGCGCAAAAGGCGGAGTCACGTGATGGGGGCCGAAGCGCAAAAGGCCGTCACGTGATCCGGGACTGTTTTCTCTCTGTCCTCCCCCATAAGAACCCATTATGGGGCCGCCCTATAGGAAAAACCCCATAGGAACCCCCCCAA
>NW_011176004.1:0-374 GCF_000146605.3 Meleagris gallopavo
GATGTGGTTGGAGGACCACCAGATGGGGGGTGGGGGTGGGATGGAGAAGTTGTTAATAGGGGAGGAAGAAATGGATAGACGGAAGATGGAAGGAAGCATAGAGGGAGGGGTGGAGGAATCGCAGATGGTGGATGGACAGACGGATGGATGGACGGATGGATGGAGAAACCAGGGATGGTGGTGGATGGATGGACGGAAGAACGATGGATGGTAGATGGGTGGATGGATGGGGGAACCATGGATGGTGGAAGGATGGAGGAACCACGGCTGGTGGACAGACGGATGGAGGAACCACAGATGATCCTGACTGCGTGTCCCCACCAGGAAACCTTCTGGGAGCGCTGCTGCCTCTGAACCTGCCCCTCCCCATCAAC
>NW_011176005.1:0-374 GCF_000146605.3 Meleagris gallopavo
AAAGTAGACCACAAAGTATTGACTCGCCATATAACTCAAGAGAATGTCATGAGGCTGCAAGAAGGTTGGGTTTCAGGAAAAGGTTCTTCCTAGCCGGGCAGCTTCAGATTCCAACTGGTTCCTAAGGGAAATGGTCATGGCATCTAGCTTGACAGGGTTCACAAAGCACTGGGAAAGCACTCTCAGACAAAGGATTTGCTTTTTGAGTAGTCCTGTGTGAAGCTCAGAGTTTCATTTGAAGACCATTATGGGTTCCATTTTGAGCTGTTCTATAATTCTATGTTTCCTGGACTCTTTAAGGTGGGGTAAGAAGATATTCACCCTGAACAGCCAGGTCCAAGGACAAATCACCTGTTTGGTCTTATTAAAGATCG
>NW_011176006.1:0-477 GCF_000146605.3 Meleagris gallopavo
CCTTATGTCTCTCTGCTCCCTGGACTCTATTGAGGAATTTTTCAAACGTTTTAGTGTTATTTAAGCTTTTACTCCATTTCTGACTTTCTACAACAAACCAAAACTAATTTTTGACGTGATGATCCAAATCTCCAGGGCGGATGTTGCTGACGTTCCTGAGCATATCCTTTGGTTTCACTTAGCTGGTGGCTGAGATTTATTTTCTCCCTTCTCTAACACTGCCCTATGGCCATTTGAACCTATTGAGGTTCAACAAGGTCAAGTGGAAGGTGCTGCACTTGGGCTGGGGTAATTCCAGGTGTTTATACAGGCTGGGTGAAGAATCGCTTGAGAGCAGCCCTGCAGAGAAGGACTTGGGGGTCCTGGTGGAAGAGAAGCTGGACATGAGCCAGCAGAGTGTCCTTGCAGCCTGGAAGGCCAACTGTGTTCTGGGCTGCATTAAAAATGGGGTGGCCAGCAGGGAGAGGGAGGTGACTG
>NW_011176007.1:0-374 GCF_000146605.3 Meleagris gallopavo
CTTATTGCAGCAAAAAATATATTTATTTTAGTAAGTTGAAAAACTTAAATATCAAGAGCTGTAGTTGAAAAGAGATTCATAAATATAAATTAAATCATGATGACTAACTTCCTATTCCTGGTCTATTCTCAGCCAGAAAACCCTCCAAATATTTCACAGGTCTACAAGATAGGTTGTTATCAGTGATGAAGTTGCTGACAGCTGTTTCCTCCAGATGTATTCATCTGGAACCTAGATTACTGGAGATTCATTTGGAACTCATGTCTCAGCTCTTCTATGTCTCCTATAATACATAAATTCAGCGCTTACAGAATCACAGAACCACGGAATCACAGGATGGCCAGGGTTGGAAGGGACCTCAAGGATCATGAATC
>NW_011176008.1:0-374 GCF_000146605.3 Meleagris gallopavo
TAATTTTTTTTTAATATATTTGTGATTCTATTTTCAGTTGCAATAAATGTATTACTTGTGAATTTTCAAATGGAATCTGTAGAATTGCAATCAGATGTTCAACTCAAAGAAAAATTAGATATGTCTCTTTATAAGAGTTTTATAAGAACACTCTTACCACAGAAAAACATCCCTTGCTTCACAGTCATACCTTATTTATGCCATCAATTTCTTGCAGTATATACATTTATGAACAGCTATTTTGAAGGATGAAGGACAGGAATAGTAAAATTTCATCAACAATCTCTGACAAGCAGCTTAAGAACTTGCTAAGAACAGCAACAGTTGCAATCAAACCAATCAAACCAAACTGATGCATTAGGTTTGCAAAAAAA
>NW_011176009.1:0-374 GCF_000146605.3 Meleagris gallopavo
ATCATTTACCTAGTAAACAAATACAAAACATCATGGCTTTCTATTAAAATGCTCAGACAATCTATTTAGGAGCGAGGAGTCTATGGTATGACACCATATTAAAATCCTTTATTAGCAACCTAAAGTAAGGTTAATGAAACATGGGTATTTTAAGTTGAAGATTATTTATGCTGCTGTCCTGTGAATCCAGATGCTTTAGCCAAAGTAAGTTTTTAAGTGAATGAAGTAAATTGCAACTGTATTGCAATTTAACAGTGCTTCACATCCCTCATGATTCTTGCTGGGTCCTCTTCTGTGAGGCTTTTCCCTGAGTCATATATTTATTGGAAAGGCTGCCTAAGATCAGGGGGGAAAAAAAAGCATCACACTTTAAA
>NW_011176010.1:0-373 GCF_000146605.3 Meleagris gallopavo
ATATAGACATCTAGATTTTTTGTTTCAAAATGTTTTTGTTCATAAGCTGTTTAATTACAAAAGAAAGTGACAAGGTAGAAGAGGAAACTAAAGAGGAGTGCGTGAGATCTATTCTGTGAGAATGTCCTAGATAATGAGTGACAGCTGGGAGGTTTTGGTCTCACTTTCATTTTAATGGCATCCTCCAGTGATATGCACTGGATTTCAAGCCTTTGTGGCACTGTCAGCTCCTGTGATGATCCACAGAATATGGGCGTTTGACAGGTCTTTAATAAACAGTTTGCTGCTGGGATGAATTGAAGTTCAGCTGAATCTAGCCTGAGTTCAGCAGAAGAGACAGTGTTGTTAACTCACCTTTTTACTACAAAAGAAA
>NW_011176011.1:0-373 GCF_000146605.3 Meleagris gallopavo
CATCCTTCTGTTCCCCTGACCCCGTCACTTGTCCCTCTGTCACCCTGACCTTGTCTCCCTCTGTCCCCACCCCAACCCCATCTCTTGTCCCTCTGTCACTGTGGCCCCAAACCCATCCCTCATCCCCCTGCCACCCAACCCCATCCCTCTGTCACCATGACCCCATCCCTTGTCCCTCTGTCACCCCAATGCCATCCTTTGTCCTTCTGTCACCGTCACTCCCTCCCTCTGTCCCCACGTGTCAGTGGGTTCCATGGGTGGGGATCATGAGGGGTGTGATGTGGGGACACGGATGGGGTGGGGGTGTGACATGGGGACAGGGGGATACCGGGACCACCCCAAACCCAGGGGGACACTGGGACCGAACCCGCAG
>NW_011176012.1:0-558 GCF_000146605.3 Meleagris gallopavo
CCCATTTCCATCCCATCCCCATCCTCCCCCATCCCATCCCCATCCCATCCTCATCCCATCCCATCCCCATCCCCATCCCCATCCCATCCCATTCCCATCTCATTCCCATCTTCATCCCATCCCATCCAATCCCATTCCCACCCTATCCCTATCTCTATCCCATCCCCATCCTATCCCATTCCCATCCTCATTCCCATCCTCATCCCATCCCATCTCATCCCCATCCCCATCCCATTTCCATCCCATCCCCATCCTCCCCCATCCCATTCCCAACCCATCCCATCCTGTCCCATCCCATTCCCACCATATCCCCGTCCCATCCCATTCCCATCCCATCCCATCCCATCCCCATCCCATCCCATCCCATCCCATCCTCATTCCCATCCCCATTCCATCCCATCCCATCCCATCCCATCCCATCCCATCCCATCCAATCCCATTCCCACCCTATCCCTATCTCTATCCCATCCCCATCCCATCCCATCCCATTCCCATCCTCATTCCCATCCCCATTCCATCCCATCCCATCCCATCCCCATCCCATCCCATCCCATCCCA
>NW_011176013.1:0-372 GCF_000146605.3 Meleagris gallopavo
AAAAAAAAAAAAGAAAGCATTTGGGATTTTGTGCTCTCTGTAAGCTGGACTTAAAGATTTTTCTTGACGTTCTTCCTGTGCCTTTTAAGAAGAGTTAAGCCAGGTATTTTTAAGTTCACTTCTTTTACATTAAAGAGCTGTGGGTTTTTTGATCAGCTTTTAGCCTGAAGCTGAGAGGAGTTTCATAAAGCTTCTGCTTCTGAAGCCCACAGAAATCTGGGATTCTCTAGAAGAAGGCACAAAGAAGCAGGCTGTTTGGAACAGCGGTGTGTGGTGAGAGCTATTGCTAGCTGAGACCCGAGAGGTCTGGCTGAGAAGCTCACCCAAGCAGCAGACATAGTCCTTAGGATTCCTCCAGCTGTGGGGGGGAGG
>NW_011176014.1:0-419 GCF_000146605.3 Meleagris gallopavo
GCCCTGCGCGTCATCCCCGCGCACAGCCAGCACGTTCCCAAACTTTGAAATGCCAAATCACGTTATTGCTGCGGCGGGAGGCTGCTTTCGGATCTGTGACAGCTGAGTTTTTCCTATCGATTATGTGACACTGCCGTTCATTTACACAGCTCAAAAGCTTAAAGCCACGGGAGGAGCCCCCAGTTGAACCCGAAATCCTAGCAGAAAGCGAATCAACTTTCTGGCCGCTGTTTCAACTGATAGATCAGGACTTAATTCGGAGAGACAGAAAGGGAGAGAAACGACAGCACAGATTTATCTTGCCCGGCGTCTTCCGCTGAAACTTTAGAAACTGCGGCGTTGCAAAGCCGGGGCCGTGATGCTAATGAGCGACAGCGCGTCGTGTCCCCGCTCCTGTCATTTATTGCCGACAGCGGATC
>NW_011176015.1:0-372 GCF_000146605.3 Meleagris gallopavo
AACGTCTGAAAACATGAAAAAAAACCAACAACCCCAAAACAACAAAACAGATTTGCCTGATTTTATAAATAGAAGTAACTAAGAAGTTGGCAAAGAATACTGGTAACAGACCATGGTACATAATGAAAAATTACAAGTAAGAAGGTAACACATTGCCTTATTTTCCAAAGGATAAAAAGAAAATAATGAAGGATTTTCTTGTATTAGGAAATTTGTGAACAGACTTTATCCAAAATATTGTTTCTCCAATTACCTCTTTGCTTCCTATACACTTCTTTTATGACTCATGCTGATTTTCTGTCAGTCTGGGAATTAATACATTAACAGTTTCCTTGTGATTTGAACATGCACAAAACTACAAAACTCTTGTTA
>NW_011176016.1:0-371 GCF_000146605.3 Meleagris gallopavo
CGCGCCTACGCTGAGGCCGAGGCCGCCATTTTGAGTGCGGGCAACGCTGCCCTCCCATTGGCTCAGGCGGAGGGGAGGGATGGCCGCCATTTTGGGTGCGGGCAGCGCTACGCTCCCATTGGCTGAGCCCGAAGGAGCGGTGCGCCGCGCTCCGTCGTCCCCCCTGGAATCCGCCGCCATTGTGGCACAGTTCCGCAGTTTCCGGGTTCCGCCCCCCTTTTTGCGTCTCCTCTCTCCCCTCCCGACTCCCCGCGGGCACAGCCTGTGTCTCTTCCACCCATCCCCGTATCCTTCCCTGTGTCACCTCCCTACACCCCCACCATGTCCCTCTTTGTGCCCCCTCTCAGCGTCCCTACGCCCCTCCCTATGCC
>NW_011176017.1:0-371 GCF_000146605.3 Meleagris gallopavo
CCACGCCCCCCATCTCTCAATGGCCCCAAATCCTCCTCCCACAACGTCCCCACATCCCAGCGTCCCCTCATCCCCACATCCCCCATCCCTCAGTGACCCCAATTCCTCCTCCCACAACATCCCCATATCCCGACGTCCCCACATCCCCACATCCCAACATTTCCCACATCCCCACACCCCGCATCTTTCAGTGACCCCAATTCCTCCTCCCACAACATCCCCACACCCCGACGTCCCCATAGCCCCCAATCCCCACATCCCAATGCCCCCACATCCCCAAATCCCCTTGTCCCTACATCCCCACATCCCAACGTCCCCATGCCCCAACATTTCCCACACCCCCACCCACCTCCCCACGCCCCCCATCTCTC
>NW_011176018.1:0-371 GCF_000146605.3 Meleagris gallopavo
AAAGGGAAACATTACTCCTATTTTTAAGAAAGGGAGAAAGGATGACCCAGGGAACTACAGGCCAGTGAGCTTCATCTCTCTGCCTGGGAAGATCATGGGGCGAGTCCTCCTAGAAGCTATGTTAAGGCTCTTATGAGATAAAGAGGTGATCCAAGACACCCAGCATGACTTCACCAAGGGCACATCTTGTCTGACCAATCGGGTTGCCTTCTATGGTAGAGCAACAGCATCAGTGGACTGGGGAAGGGTGACGGACGTCATCTACCTGGACTTCTGCAAGGCCTTTGACATGTTCTCTCCCCACATCCTTCTCTCTAAATTGGAGAGGTGTGGATTTGAGGGATGGACTGTTTGATGGATTAGGAATTGGT
>NW_011176019.1:0-371 GCF_000146605.3 Meleagris gallopavo
GCCTCCCGCGCTCGGGCGCGGAGACACAATTAAATCAGTGTTCTGCTAACAATCTGCCGGCTAATAAGACATTTTCCTCCCTCTCCCTCCTCCCCCCCACTCCACCCCAATCCGTGTGTGATGGGAGCGCTTTGATATGAGAGTGGACTCTAATGGGTTCGGTGTAAGGGAGCCTTAATTTATTACGTGCCTGTAATTGATGTTTGTATAAAGTAGCTCTTACAGCTCCTCAGAGCGGGAGATGAAAAGCAATCAGTCAGCCATTTGCCTCCAAAGGAAGGAGCGAGGAGAAGACAGACAGAGAGAGAGAACCAGACGTACTCATCAAGCCCAGAGGAAAAAAAAAAAGAAAAAAACACAACAGAAAACGA
>NW_011176020.1:0-371 GCF_000146605.3 Meleagris gallopavo
ATCTATCCTCGGGAACTCGAATTGCTTTTGGTTTTGCTTCGTCTTTGGGGAGGGGGAGGCGATCTCGAGGGGAGGAGAGCCGTGAAGCGGTTCGGCTCAGACCTCGGTCACCTCAGGCTGAATTCTCCTCGTCCTGCCCTCAGGTCGTGGCTCTCGGTGACGTCCCCGACGGGACGGTGGTGACGGTGATGGCGGGGAACGACGAGAACTACTCCGCGGAGCTCCGCAACGCCTCTGCCGTGATGAAAAACCAAGTGGCGAGGTTTAACGACCTCCGATTTGTCGGGAGAAGCGGCAGAGGTAGGTGTCGGCCGAGGAATGGTTGGTCATCCTGTTCGGGTTTTATTTTCTTCCAGGGGGAAAAAAAAAAG
>NW_011176021.1:0-370 GCF_000146605.3 Meleagris gallopavo
AAAAAAATATATATATATATATAAAGAGAACAACAAACATGAAGAACTAGTGGGATATTTGACCCCAGTTTTGAGAAAGTAATGCCTCACCCTGGTTTGATGGCAGTGGCTGCCATTCTCTGTGAGCTCTCAGGGTGTTCATCCAAGACTTTTGATGAAATTTTACTCTTCCTGTGCTTTATCCTTGAGAATAGCTGTTTACAAGTGTATGTACTGCCAAATAGTAATGGTATGAATAAGGTGTGACCTGAAGGAAGGGCTATTTCTTTCTGATCACTTAAGGTCTGATCGAGGAACGTGATCAGATTTATGGGTTGAAAATTTGCAGGTAATGTATTTGTGTTGACTGAGAAAGGAGTTGCAACTATAG
>NW_011176022.1:0-484 GCF_000146605.3 Meleagris gallopavo
GGACACACGGCCCCAGCACAGTGCTGGTGGTATGGGGACAGTGCTGGTGACATGGGGACAGCACTAGTGACATGGGGGGACATGGCCCCAGCACAGTGCTGGTGGCATGGGGACAGCGCTGGTGACATGGGGACACACAGCCATAGCACAATGCTAGTGACATGGGGACAGCAACAGTAACATGGGGGACACATGGTCATAGCACAACACTGGCGACATGGGGACAGTGCTGGTGGCAGGGGAACAATGCTGGTGGCACGGGGACATGCGGCCATAGCACAGTGCTGGTGACATGGGGACAGCAATGGTGACACTGGGACAGTGCTGGTGACATGGGGACACACGGCCATACCACAGTTCTGGTGGCATGGGGGACACTCGGACCCAGCACCGTGCTGGTGACACGGGGACACCCGGACCCAGCACAGAAGCTCTGACATGGGAGCAGTGCTGGTGACCCACCACCCCATCACCCCATCACCCA
>NW_011176023.1:0-370 GCF_000146605.3 Meleagris gallopavo
CCATATGGGGGAATTATATGGGCTGTGGGCAGGTCTTATAAGGCCCACATCTTCTAATTCCTGCACCGTTCTCAGTATTTCATCGTGCCCACCTGGGAGTCGCTACCACCTTACATTAGTAATCTGGCACAGTTTAGGCAGGCAAATAGGCCCATGTTTTGCATGGCCTCTTGATATTGCCTGCACTGCCCGGATACTAATACATCTCTGTCTAAGACTGAACTCTCTCACAGTTGTCTGGAGAGCCAGACCCCATAGAATATCTATGCCCAGGCTGTATTCCTGGACTGGGGCAATAGGCACCTTATACTCCCACGGTGGAAGATGCCCAACCCCCAATTTCAACCATGTTTGGGTGACAGGAATAGTC
>NW_011176024.1:0-370 GCF_000146605.3 Meleagris gallopavo
AAAAAAAAAATAAATCTCAGCTGTTTGTCATTGCGGAGTTTGTGGTTTGTATGAGATGTGCTGAGCAAGCTTGTGCTGTGCTGGGTGTGGGGATCGCCTGCCCTGTGAGCTGGGGAAGCTGCTCCTGGCTGAGGGCAGGATTTCTCTTGGGCCCTTTGCTCTGGAATTGAGTTGATGTAAAAAAAAAAATCCTCCTTCCTTGAGCTGAGGGAGGGTGAGAATGCCGAGGGGTTTGGTGTCTGTGCTGCTATCTCTAACATCAGCCATGTGAATGGGAGGTCATGCTGGTGTGTTCCGGGCTTCTTGCTGCCATCCATCCCTGGGACGTATGTATGGGATTTCTGCTATTCTTTCATTTCTCTTACTTTAA
>NW_011176025.1:0-370 GCF_000146605.3 Meleagris gallopavo
CATTGACGTCACCCATAGACGTCCCCCAATGGTGTCGCCCCCTGCTGCCACCCCTTGATGCCACCCCGATGCCATCGCTGTCACCCACTGACGTCACCCCCTGGTGTCCCCCATGGATGTCACCCGTTGACGGCCCCGGTGCCACAGCTGCCACCCATGGGTGCCCTGATGCCATTGGTGTCACCTGATGCCATAGGCGTCCCCCACTGATGTCACCCATAGGGGCCCTGATGCCACTGATGTCACCCCCTGCTGCCACCCATGGGTGCCCCGATGCCACTGATGTCACCCGGTGCCACTGATGTCCCTCATTGATGTCCCCCATTGACGTCACCCATTGACGTCCCCCCCTACCGCCACCCATGGGTGC
>NW_011176026.1:0-370 GCF_000146605.3 Meleagris gallopavo
GCCGTCACAGGCGTAGCAGCGATTTTTTAAATAACAAACGTATTTTTTTATTTCTGAAACAAAAATATCGTTTTCGGCTTGACAATAGCCGGATCTCTCTGAATGAAGCCTCTCCATATTTTCCTGTTTTAATTGGTTGTATAATAAACAGTCCTGACCCCACACTCTCTTTTCAATGAGTTCAGGGTGAAACGCGGACCATGGGACTGGAAATGACTTTTTCACCACTTAAAACACGGACAAGAATACCAGGAATCAGGCGGCATCGATCGGCCGGGCGGGAGGGGCCTCAAGGTGAGAGAGGCTGCGTGACCCTCCTCGCTCGACCTGCAGCCTCCGGCACCCCGGCCCCGGACACCGCAGCCGAGCC
>NW_011176027.1:0-369 GCF_000146605.3 Meleagris gallopavo
AAAGAAAGAAAGAAAGAAAGAAAGAAAGAAAGAAAGAAAGAAAGAAGCCGAACCCACAGAGCAGAGGGGGGCTGCGAGGAAGGGGTGCGGAGATGCGGCTGAGAATTGCTGAAGGGTATCGCAAGCAATTCGTCAAACTGTGCAAGTGATTTCCTTCCGAGCCAACAAATGGCAGATTGATTTTGTCCAACGCAGCTTTAGCCACATTTACAGTGATCCAGCGTTATTACTGCGATTGGCTTCGCGGCTGACAGGCAGTTGGAGGCAGAGGGAGAACAGATCCTGTTTACAGGAGACGTGTTCTTAACCGCTGTCAAATGCAGTTAAGTAAATATCATTAGGAAGAAGTGCTGCTAAGAGAGAGAGAGA
>NW_011176028.1:0-369 GCF_000146605.3 Meleagris gallopavo
TGCAAGGGGGTGGGCGTGCAAGGAGCCTCGTGTCAGCAGCTGGGAGTGCGAGGAGACGAGGAAGGAGCCGTGTGCGAGGAGCTGGGTGTGCAAGGCCCCCCGTGCAAAGAGATGAGTGTGCAAGGGGCCTCGTGCGAGGAGGAGGAGCGCTTGTGCAAGGAGCTGCAGCACCAGAGCCTCGCACCGTGACACCTCGTGCAAGGCAGCAAGTGTGCAAGGCAGTTGTGCACGAGCTCTTGTGAAAAACTGAGCAGAACGCCCCGGAAATGCGCGTGCAAAATGAGCGTGCAAAGCCCTTGTGCACAACCACGCCCACATCGCTGTCAATGTGTTGGGGGGGGCGTTGTGCTTTTGCATGCACGTGTGCAA
>NW_011176029.1:0-368 GCF_000146605.3 Meleagris gallopavo
AAAAAAGAAAAAAAAGCACCCCCAAAACCTACATCCATTATCCATCTTCATAAAAATACTTCAGGAACTAGGTAGTTCTTGGTTTTTACAGGCTCCAAGAAGAGATTTTCACTTTTCATTAACAAAGCTTCCAGCTAAGGCTTTACCTGACACAAGGATTAATTACTGCTAACGTACCTACTAACCCTTCCAAAATATCACTTCATGTGGTACAAAAACAGTGCTGTTAGATTGACAGTTTTCTCTGTCATGCAACAAAAACTCCCACCTGGCTGTGCAGCTGGTACTAAGCTTTGGCAGCTTTCCAACAGATTGTGTTTGCAGCCTCTGCACACTTTTTCTTTCCTATTTCCTTTTTTTCCTTCCTT
>NW_011176030.1:0-368 GCF_000146605.3 Meleagris gallopavo
AAAAAAAAAAAAGATAAGATTTCACTTATTCCCCATCACGTATTCAAACTTTCTCCCAGAGGGGAAGGTAAATAAAATCTTCATCTTACCTTTCTCTCTGTCCGGCTACATTCAGAGCTGAAGAAGCTACACAAGAATGTGAAACACTGTTATTCCTTCATAGATGTGCAATTCAGCTTATGATCAAAGAGTAAATGATCCTTCCATGAATCATACTAACTCTGCTTTTCTCTCATTTACAGGTCTGCCGCTGCAGATTTTCTTCACTCTTAGGAATAAGAACTTCTTCAGACTCAAGTGCCTGAGGTAGGACTTCTCTTTTGGTTTTAAAAGAAACAAAAGCAGATTTGGCAACAGCCCTTCTTTTT
>NW_011176031.1:0-367 GCF_000146605.3 Meleagris gallopavo
ACTATTTCAGGGGCTCTTTGACCTGGACACTGGACTGAGTCCAGATCTGCATTCCTCCTGTGCCCATCCTGCTCTCTCTCACCCCTTTCTCAGCAGCAGGGACACACAGGGAGGTGCTCAGAAACTCCAGGGCTTACTGGCCGGGGATGAATTCCCCAGCAGAGGTTTCCTCATCCAGTTCAGGCACATTCACATACCTCTACGGGCACCCTCGCCCCATGGCTGCGACTCTCTTCGGGGCTTGAGGGAAGTCGTACCTTGGCATGTCTTTGAGCCTTCAACTTCAATTCTGGAAACAAGAAGACAACAGTGGGCTAAAGGGGCACCAAGCTTCCTCAGTGCCTGAGACAGAGAACCTGCTGGCAGG
>NW_011176032.1:0-367 GCF_000146605.3 Meleagris gallopavo
AAGGGGGGGATGGGGGCGATGTCCCCATGTCCCAGTGTCCCCATCACCCCATATCCCAATGTCCCCATCCATCCCAATGTCCCCATGTCCCCATACCACCATCTGTCCCAATCCAACCCCACCCATCCCAATGTCCCCACGTCCCCACACCCCCATCCGTCCCCATCCATCCCAACGTCCCCACCCATCCCAACTCCCAATCCATCCCAGTGTCCCCACCCATCCCAATGTCCCAATGTCCCCATACCCCCATCCATCCCCACCCATCCCAACGTCCCCATCCATCCCAACGTCCCCACCCATCCCAATGTCCCCATGTCCCCATACCCCCGTCCATCCCAATCCATCCCAATGTCCCCATCCATCC
>NW_011176033.1:0-367 GCF_000146605.3 Meleagris gallopavo
AAGTAAAATAAAAGAAGAAGAACCCAACTAAAATCCTAAGAAAACAGTAGAAGGCCTCTCTGAAAGTGCTTAGCTGTCATTCACTGAAATTTCATTATCCATGAAATGAAAATTTGGTACAAAACAACTGGTAACTGTTTAGGGTCAGTTCAGCAGTCATCCTGAATCATTAACCCTGCTAGTGAATGTATACTGGATTCAAGATAAATGTATATTTCAGGTCTACTTTTATTTTTATTCATCTTCAAGTATGGGAAAAGAAAGAAATCATAATCATTTTAATCCCAGAAGAATAGTTTTGCAACCAAATGCTATGTAACTACTTCAATTAAAAAAAAGAAAAGAAAAGAAAAGAAAAGAAAAGAAA
>NW_011176034.1:0-366 GCF_000146605.3 Meleagris gallopavo
GACCCCCCCCCAGCCTCTGATCTCTGCTCCCACTCTGTGACCTCTGACCCCGCTCTGTGACATGGGACCCCCCAACCACTGACCCCAAATGGTGACTCTTACCCTACTATGTGACCTCTGACCTCCACCTGTGACCTCTGACCCCAAACACCGCTCCTGAACTGTGACCTCTGACCTCCACCTGTGACCTCTGACCCCAAGCTGTTACCTCTGCACTGTGACCTCCAATCCTGACCTCTGACCCCAACAGGTGACCTCTGATCCCCGACCTTGTGACCTCTGACCCCAAACGTGACCATCAAGATCTGTGACCTCTGACCCCACTGTGACCTCTGACCTCAACCCCCGCCCCCCCTGCACTGACAC
>NW_011176035.1:0-465 GCF_000146605.3 Meleagris gallopavo
AAAAAAAAGAATGATTAAAAAAGGAGCATTGTTCTGAGCTACAAAAACAGCATCTCGCCTCCAGCACCCTCCCCAGCGCCGGTCTCAGTGGGGAACATGCCCTGATTTGGTCACCGCCACGTAGAGGAGGTGGGAAATAAGCAGTGAGAGCATGGCCAGGGTTGGGGAGAGGTGCCAGGGTTCTGGCAAACCCCCATCCATCTGCAGAGGCCATCCAGCCCACGGAGGGGGTGGCTGCTGCAGGAGGAACTGACTGAGCAAAATCCCAGTTCTGGTGCGAAGAGCCCTGAAGCCCCCAAGCCAGAGGAGGGAGGAGGTCCAGCAAAGCTCCACCAAGAGCAACTGGGGCCGGGCTGAAGCCATGGCATCTTTGCATGGAGCTGGGAGGGGATGGGGAGCACCACTGCTCTCCCCCTCCCCCCAACACACACACACACACACACACACACACACACACACACACAC
>NW_011176036.1:0-366 GCF_000146605.3 Meleagris gallopavo
CGCCCCGCGCGGCGCCACCTGAGCCCGAGGCCACGCCCACCCCGAAGCCACGCCCGCACCTGGTCGGAGGCCACGCCCACCGATGTTATAGGTACGTTGCGAAACCACGCCCAGTTTTCCCACCTGGGGTGCTCGGAGCCACGCCCACTCCCCTTATATGGAGCGGTAAGCCACACCCGTTTCCCTTATATGGTGCGCTAAGCCACGCCCACTCCCATATATGGGGCCACCTTAAGACACGTTTGTGGCGCACCTGCCGCCATTTCAAGCCACGCCCACTGCATACCTGGGAATCCGTTCCCAGGCCACGCTCACTTCCTTATATGGAACTTTTAGGCCACGCCCCCTCCCGCAATGCCCTGAAGA
>NW_011176037.1:0-365 GCF_000146605.3 Meleagris gallopavo
GAGGCGGCGGCGGAGGCAGGAGCTGCGCAGCGAAGGCAGCAGCGGCACAGGGGCCAGAGCGGCTCCGATCCGCAGTCCGGACAAGATGTGGCGGCGCTGGGAAGCAGGATGGGACGAGAAGAGGGAGCTGCAGGAGCTCAATTCCCGGCTGCGGGTCTTCGTCTCCCGAGTGAGGGAACTGGAGGAGGAGAACCGCTTTCTGGCGCGGGAGCTGGCGGAGCTGCGGGAGCAGGAGCTGATCGGGCTGCGGGTGCCCGAGCAGGAGCTGGCCTGGCTGCGCATGCAACTGGAGGAGCTGAGCCAGGCGAAGCTGGAAGCGGAGCTGGAGCGGGACGGGCTGCGGCGGGAACTGGAGCAGCTACAGC
>NW_011176038.1:0-365 GCF_000146605.3 Meleagris gallopavo
CGGCAGCCAATCACCGCGCGAGGCGGGGCTGGAGGGGATTCCCTGTGACGACACAGCGCGCCCCAGCGGCGATGGCAGAGCCGGGGATACGCGGTGACGTCAGAAGCAGCGGGGACGGGGATCACCTATAGCCCGGGAGGGGGGGTGTGACGTCACAACCCGAAACTGACAGTGACGTCATGAGGGACAGGGTGACGCCACGGCGGCGCTGCGGCCGCTGCTATAAACGGTCATGGTGGTTCAGGACGTGGGAGGGGCAGCCGGACCCCGATCCCCGTTTCCTCCGAGCTCCAATAGAACGAGCAGGGATGTCGGCAGGTCCTTCAGCCCCCTCCTCCCCGCCCAAAACGGACGGGACAACCCCC
>NW_011176039.1:0-365 GCF_000146605.3 Meleagris gallopavo
AAACACTGAAAAGGGGTAATTTGGGGTTTGCCAACCCTGTGGTTTCTCCCTTCAGGCCATCGGCACAGGGATGGAGGCACAGAGCCAGGTGCTTTGTGTCAGATCAAACCCTAAACCCTTCGCATCTCACCTGCCACCCCGCTGCCCCTCCGTGCGTCGGGTTCCTGTTGCGTTCCTCGATCAGTTTGGGTCCAAAAAGGGATATTTGGGGGAAGGTGAAACTTTTTTGCAGGTGCTCGCCCAGACAAGCATCGTGCATTTTGCTTTGTGGGGAGATATTTCCCTTTAACCCTTGCTGAGGAATGGGAATACGGGATGAATTGAAGCCTCGCCGATGATGCTCAGGCTAAAAAACCCAGCAAAAA
>NW_011176040.1:0-365 GCF_000146605.3 Meleagris gallopavo
GCCGTTGGATCCAAGCGCCACTGCTCCCCATTCCTGGGATGGGTTATGGGGTCAGGGGGATGTGGGGACATCGCTGGGAACATTGGGGACATTGGGGTCACTGGGGGCACTGAGGTCAATGGGGTCAATGGGGGCACGGGGGACATTGGGGTCAATAGGGGCATTGGGGTCAATGGGGACATTGGGGTCAATGGGAGCATTGGAATCAATGGGGTCACTGGGGTCAATAGAGGCATTGGGGTCAATGGGGACAATGGGGTCAGTGGGGTCAATGGGGACCCTGGGGGCACTGGGGACATGGGGACATTGGGGACATGGGGACATTGGGGACATTGGGGCTGCAGCCGGTCCGAGCGCCACTGCAC
>NW_011176041.1:0-365 GCF_000146605.3 Meleagris gallopavo
TTTCCCTTCTTCAATGAAAAAAAGAAAAAAAAAACTGTTGTGGTCAACATATAACTGACTTATGGGTTGTAGGATATTACAGTACTGTAACATGAAACAGATAGCAAAAAATACATTCAAAAATCTGATAAGTATGATTAGTGGATTTAGAATGTTGCCAAAATAAAACTATATTTTTTGCATTCATTTATATTGTAAAATTTCAGAAGACTGTCTCTCAGTCATAAAAAAACACAAAATCATTTTTTTTTTAGTGTTTTTCAGAGGATAAATCAAAGTTGTCTGTAACTATTGCAAAAACCCTTTACAAAGACAGGAAGGTTCCACAGTAAGTAAAGCTTATTTGAGTCTTACAGGAAAAAAAA
>NW_011176042.1:0-415 GCF_000146605.3 Meleagris gallopavo
GCTGCCTTGGGCCGGGGCGGGAGCGCGGCTGTACAGACGGTACTTAAAGAGAGGAATTATTTTTTTTTTCGTGAGAAAGGAGCCCGACCTAGCGACCTTGTTTCAATAGCCCTAGCCCCTGAGCTTCACCACTGAAGTTATTGTGAAGTGTTTCGTTCGCTGTATTATGTACCAAATAGTCAGGAAGGTGAATGTTCCCGTTCAGTCGGTGTCCGGTCACATAATAGCTAGAAAATCGTATGGGAACTTATTCGTGCTGTCCGCTTGCTAAGACGCGAGGCGTTGCTCTCCCTGCTAAGTACGCATCTCCCGCTCCTTCCGTGCGTCCGCGCTCCGGCACAGTGCGCGCGGCTCCGGGGCTGCCACGGGTCCCGCGCTCCTGCCAGCCGGTGTCCCGCAGCCAGGCCGGGCCGCT
>NW_011176043.1:0-365 GCF_000146605.3 Meleagris gallopavo
GCTGCCTCCCTCTGTCGCCCCGCTTCCCCTCTCTCGGGCCCTCCTTCTCTCCCTGCCTCCTCCGTCCCTCAGCCCTTCCTCCTGGCCCCGGCCGGTCCCCCCAGCAGTATAGGTAGGAGTAGTAGGCGGTGGAATATAAAAACCTTGGCGATTTGCGCCTCGATCAGGGAGACGATGTCCTTGGCGAAGGGCACGTTCTCCTCGGCCAGGATGGTCAGCATGTTGATGTGCGGCTTGCTGTTGAACGTCAGGTCCTCCAGCGACGACTGGTAATCGCGGCACGCGTCCTCCCGGGCCTCGCCGCTACCAGCGCTGCTCTCCGGGGCCGACATGTTCCTCCGACCGGGGCCCGCACCAGGACCCGA
>NW_011176044.1:0-365 GCF_000146605.3 Meleagris gallopavo
AAAAAAACACTGGCAAAGGTTTGTTCAAGATCTCTCTTTTTTTCCCTGGATTCCTGTGGATGTGAAACTCACTTCAGTATGCTGTTTTTTTGGTTATCTGTAGTCCTAAATAATTTGCATACACGAGCCTGCTGAAGCGAAGTGTAACTGAAGAATAGATGCTGCAAGTAAAACTGCCGGTTCTGTAGAATCAACAGTTAAGTAGAAAACAAAATTCCACGTGAGAAAAAGACTTTAAGTAGAGACCAGCAGCTATTTATTCTGTTTTGTCCTCCAGCTGGCCGTGTGGTCAACGTACCGTTGGAATTAGCCATAGCCTGAAATGTTCTTGCCCAAGCAGTAGGAAAGGAGCACAGCGGGGGGGG
>NW_011176045.1:0-365 GCF_000146605.3 Meleagris gallopavo
CCAAACCCAAATCCCATATCCCAACCCTATATCCCAGCCCCATATCCCCATCCCATCCCCCATCCCACTGCCCAACCCTATAGCCCAATCTCATTCCCCAGTCCCATTCCTCACCCCTGTTCTCCCCCATTCCATAACCCCATCCCGTTCCCCAACCCCATTCCCCAATCCCATACCCCCATCCCATACCCAAATCCCATATCCCAACCCCATATCCCCATCCCATACCCCATCCCATCTCCCATCCCATATCCCAATCCCATTATCCAACCCTATATTCCAACGCCTTTCCCCCGTTCCATATCCCAACCCCATACCCCAATCCCATTCCCCAATCCTCTTCCCCCCATTCCATTCCCCAATCC
>NW_011176046.1:0-364 GCF_000146605.3 Meleagris gallopavo
ATCTTCAAGAGCAATCATTTCTTTTCCTAAATAATTTGTAGAAAAAAGAAAAAAAAACAAGCTTGAAGTTCTGCCTGGATGTGTTCACCAACACAGTACGACATGGTACACAGGATGAGCTGTAAACCTCTACTACATTGTATTGTATCACCGCCCAGCTCATCTTCCTACATAGCTGACTCTTCCACAAACTTTCTCTCAAAAGGGGACTCTGCCTGAGAGCACTGGATATTATTTAACCAAACCTGCCAGGTCAAAGTACTACAGTAGGGAACCACAAAACTAACAAAATAGTAGGGTCTGTGTTATATGAAAGGACTATTGAAACATTAGTCTGGAAAAAAAAAAAAAAAACAACACATCA
>NW_011176047.1:0-364 GCF_000146605.3 Meleagris gallopavo
AACCAAAATCTGAAAAAGAGAAGTTGTCATACTGTTTTTGCTGTGACACTAGTTCATGTTCTCTTAAACTTAAAATGAGTGCTTTCATGAAATACCAAAGGAAAATACTGATCTAGTATCTCGATATATTTCTGCAGCTCATTCAAATCAGAAATCAGCAGCTGGTTATCCAGATTACTATTGCAAATGGCAGGGTCTGCCTTACTCAGAATGTAGCTGGGAAGATGGTGCTCTCATTGCCAAAAAATTTCAGGCACGCATTGATGAGTATTTTAGCAGAAATCAATCCAAGACCACTCCATTTAAGGACTGCAAGGTGAGTGTGTAACTACAATGGATTTATATGGTTGAGACGATTTAAAAA
>NW_011176048.1:0-364 GCF_000146605.3 Meleagris gallopavo
AAAAATAATAATCTAAAAAAAATGCATGTTCTTTAGAAATAAAAATCTGAAATAATGCATTAAAACTACATAACTTAAACCTTGTTCTTGATGATGATAATCTGGTGTGTCACGTTTAATATATGACCATATTAAAATATGCTGATAAAACTTCCAGCTTGTGGAATACACAAATTCAAGATGATTTAAATATTTACATAAATGGAATCTTTTGCAAGTTTCAATATATCAGCTCGTACTGTGAGATGTTCTGGATAGCTGAACTTCTGAAAAGTATTAAGAATTACAACTGAATCCTTTAGAAAAGGTCAAGCAGAGACAGAATCATATGATTTATTCAAAAAAAAAAAAAAAAAGCCTTTAT
>NW_011176049.1:0-364 GCF_000146605.3 Meleagris gallopavo
GGAAACAAAGCATGCGTCAGTCTAGTCTTTTCATCTCAGTTTCATAAAAATTAGAGTTTGTACGTCCAGGTAGTTGGTATCAAATTCAATTAACTTAAAGAAAAATGAACACTGTTTCTAGCTATTAAAATTGAGTTTCTATACACAGACTAAGCGCCCTTATATTTGATAGAAATACCATGCATCTACTTTTGGATAAGCTTCAGAAAAAGAATGTGGTATAAAAAGAAAACCTTGTGCAAACAAAATAAATATTTATGAGTCTCTCAGAATTTATATTAAGAAAAATTGTATGAATTTTATAGCAAAGATATAAAACAGAATAGTCAGAGATAGTTTGGATTACCACTCCCTTTGCTCAAAA
>NW_011176050.1:0-363 GCF_000146605.3 Meleagris gallopavo
AAAATAATTAAAAACGACAGCAATGATCTGAGGACAAAAAAACTAAGGTCAGGTGATCCAGAAAAGCTTATATCCCCCCTCTGAATGCAAAGTTCTCTGGGGTATGTAGTTTGTCTTCTCTTCCGGACAGGTGCCCGTAACTGGAGCGTTAACTGTTTAACTCCCAGTTCACTTACATGATGCTATGATGTGCTATTATGATGTGCTTTTATGCTATTATGATGTGGAATACCAATAACTCAAATCATAAGACTATGACAAAGCGGTATACAATGAAAGAGAAAGCTCTAAGTCAGGCAGACTGGATGTTGTGTACAAGGCATGATTTTTATTAATATGAATAGTGTTATTATTTTGTAGTAT
>NW_011176051.1:0-363 GCF_000146605.3 Meleagris gallopavo
AAAAAGAGAGAAAAAAAAAGAAGGCTCAGTTTCTGGGATTCTGGGAACATTAATGGCTCCATGAGGTATTTGTCGTCTTCTCCATGATGTTAGTGATGGTCTAGCATCACTCCCATATTTCTTGTTGGTACAAAGAGATGTATTTTATAGTTTGGTCTTAGCAGTCCTGTACTTATAGACAACAGTGCCAAAAATCTGGTTTGGGGAAGCTTTTTTAAACTTACAGCAGTTTAAAATTTGAAGACAAAGATTTTGTGGTTAAGAGAATAGCAATGTCTTCTCAAAAAGGATTGGAAGCTTCTCCTCTCTAACATGCATGGGACCTAATGGGGTGCATCCACGTGTGCTGAGGGAGCTGGCGGA
>NW_011176052.1:0-363 GCF_000146605.3 Meleagris gallopavo
AACTATTATTATTTATAGCTGTAATCATGGAAACAAATAGAACCCTCCATTAGAGCTCCCGGCTCAGCGCGCGTCCCTGTGCTCTCAGCTCCCACCCCCCTCCTTGGCAATCCAGAGAGCGGCAATTGCCTGCGGCTCATTGTGCGAGGAAAACAAACAAACATAAACTTATCGCCCCGAAAATTTTGGATTTCTCGCGTCAAGCTGCTAATAAAACGACATTAATGGATCAGCCCCGCGAAGTGTCTCTTCAGTGGCTTTAAAGTATCTTTCGAGTGCCGCGGGAAAGCCGAGGCGCGCCCGCTCCCGACAGCTGCTGCCGCCTGCCCAGGCACCTCCGGGCAGGGGGCATCCCACCTCCCA
>NW_011176053.1:0-362 GCF_000146605.3 Meleagris gallopavo
AGGAGGGGGAAAGGAAAAGAAAAAAAAAAAGAAAGAAAGAAAGAAAAAAAAGCCATGACTGCACTGCAGATTTGTAACAACCAATTAATGGCCAGAGAGAAGTGCCAGAGCCTTTGCCACAGAGCTCTCAGGTCCCTGCCCGGAGCAGAGCAGCCTTTGCTCTCTGTGTATGCGTACACTTCCAACCCAAGCTCACACCGCTGTGTTCACGCACCGCCGCCCTGCCTACATGACGTGCTTTCTGCGGGAGTCGGGGAAAGTTGCAGACATCTCCTACTGTTGCCAAGACATTCTGACACTTGCTCAGAGACACTCGGCTGCTGCTGCTGCTGCTGCTGCTGCTGCTGCTGCTGCTGCTGCTC
>NW_011176054.1:0-362 GCF_000146605.3 Meleagris gallopavo
AGAATTACATCCCCCATAATGGAAATAACGAGGGTCACAGCGCCCCACAGTGGCGACAATGGGAACTGAATTCTCCATAATGGAAATAATGAGGGTCACAGCGCTCCCCACGTGGCCACAACAGGAATTACATCCCTCATGATGAAAATAATAAAGGTCACAGCGCCCCTCAGTGGCCGGAATGGGGATGACACTCCCCCCCAATGGTGACAAAGCCGACCCCCTCCCATCCCAGTGATGAAGATGATGATGATGATGATGAAGATGGCGGCGTTATCCAATGGTGAGGCCGAAGCCGCAGAGGAATTTGTCCTTGCGGTGGTTGATGAAGGCCCCCAAGGCCAAAGTGAGGGGGAGGGGGG
>NW_011176055.1:0-405 GCF_000146605.3 Meleagris gallopavo
CTGGATGTGGCTCTGGGCAGCCTGGTCTAGTGGCTGGTGATCCTGCACATAGCAGGGGTGTTGAAACTAGATGATCTTTGAGGTCCTTTTCAACCCAGGCCATTCTATGAGTCTGTGATCCTATGATTCATATATTCATTTTAATAAGCTTTTAATGTCCAGTTGTCCAAATAACTTTTTGTCAATAATCATCAATATATTCAAGCCCTAACAGTATCTTATAAAACTGTTATTTAACTGACTAGAATACAATTTAAATTCTCATGAGACCTTTTTTTACTTTCTCAAGACTACCAGGAAAATACATCATTTGGACTAAAATTACTTAACTGTTCTAAGAAACTGCATTAAAATACCATCATCTTTTACTTGCACTGAAATTAAACCTCAATGGAATGGAAACAA
>NW_011176056.1:0-590 GCF_000146605.3 Meleagris gallopavo
GACCTCACCAGGTCGAAGATGTCGGGCCTGGCCTGCGTCCCGATGTGCAGCAGGTCCCGGAAGCCGCGTGTCACCAGCAGCACGGTGCGCTCCCCCCGCCGCTGCAGCAGGGCGTTGGTGGCCACCGTGGTGCCCATCCGGATCCACTGCACCAGGCCGGAGTCCAGCGGGCCGCGATCCGGAACCGCCACCCCGCTCTGTGGGGCACGCGCTCAGCTCAGACCCATAGCGGAGCACTCCGCCCCATAGGGGAGCACTCAGCCCCATAGGGACAGCTGGGACTCATAGGGAAGGACTCAGCCCCATAGAGGAGCACTCAGCCCCATAGGGGAGCACTCAGCCCCATAGCAGAGCACTCAGCCCCATCCGGATCCACTGCACCAGGCCGGAGTCCAGCGGGCCGCGATCCGGAACCGCCACCCCGCTCTGTGGGGCACGCGCTCAGCTCAGACCCATAGCGGAGCACTCCGCCCCATAGGGGAGCACTCAGCCCCATAGGGACAGCTGGGACTCATAGGGAAGGACTCAGCCCCATAGAGGAGCACTCAGCCCCATAGGGGAGCACTCAGCCCCATAGCAGAGCACTCAGC
>NW_011176057.1:0-361 GCF_000146605.3 Meleagris gallopavo
AGTCAGCACCCCTGAGCCCCCGCCCCCCGCCGAGCCTCTCCTCCCCACCTCAGGAACCCCATCGCGTTCGTTAATTAACGGAGCCATTGATTGTAATTAAAGGGCTGAGCTGAGCCAGCAGCATCACCTGTCCCTGGGACTCCTTTCTGTGTGGGGTGGGGGCACCTCTATGGGGCGGGGGACACATCTGTGGGGCTGGGGGCACAGCTATGGGGCCGAGGATACCTCCATGGGGCCGGGGACACCTCTGTGAGATCGGTGGCATTCTATAGGGCTGGGGGCACAGCTGTGGGGCTGGGGACACCCCTATGGGTTTGGTGTCCCCAGATTCGGCCCTGGCTCAAACACAGCAGCTGTGTGG
>NW_011176058.1:0-361 GCF_000146605.3 Meleagris gallopavo
AGCCTCTGCAGCAGCCTGCGCTCACGGGGGGACAGCGCGTACCTGTCCCAGAGGGAGAGCTTCCCCCCCCCACCCCCCAGCTCAGAGGGCAGTGAGGAAGACGCCAATGGCTACGTCACACCCAGCTGCGCCGGACGGGGTGAGGGTCCCAGCTTGGGAGTCCGATTCCCAGTTGTGGGGGGTTCCTTCCCAGCAGGGTTTGGGCTGTGGGTGGGGGTCTCTCCTTGCAGGGCGCTGGGGGGCTCCCTTAGGGTGGGGGTTTCAGCCCCAGGATTGAGTTTGGGGTTCCATCTCTGCAGGGTTGGGGTTGGAGGATTCAATGTTTGTAGGGAGGGCTGGGTGGCCCCTTCCTCAAACCCCT
>NW_011176059.1:0-361 GCF_000146605.3 Meleagris gallopavo
AGCCGGATTTACTATGATCCTATGTTTCATATTTTTATTTTTATGCTTGCTTTATTCATATCTAGGCTGCTCATGCTTCCTCTCCCCCTTACAAACCAAAGAGTTCCCTATAAAGTTCAAAGTCAACTGTGGTATCTTTAAAATTTAAACATTATCAGAACACTAGATCAATAAATTGTTAACTCTCTTATCAGTCATCTGCCATGAATAACAAACATTTTAAGTCAGCAGTTTGCAGACAAACCATGGACTAATATTTGTTTGCATGAAGTATTTAGTACAGATGCATAAAAGATATTTTGTGGGAATCAGGATTAGTTTACAAATGACCTGCAGAAAAAAGAAAAGAAAGGAAAAAAAG
>NW_011176060.1:0-361 GCF_000146605.3 Meleagris gallopavo
CCTGCCCCACGCGTCCCTCCCTGCCCCATAGATCCTGCCCCACATGTCCATCCCTGCCCCATAGATCCTGCCCCACGCGTCCCTCCCTGCCCCATAGATCCTGCCCAATAGATCCTGCCCCATCCATCCCTTTCTTCTCCATACATCCTGCCCCACAGATCCCTCCCTGCCCCATACATCCTGCCCCACACATCCTGCCCCATAATCCTGCCCCACATCCATCCCTGCCCCATCCATCCTCCCCCACACGTCCATCCCTGCCCCATGCATCCTGCCCCACAGATCCCTGCCCCATAGGTCCTGCCCCACGCGTCCCTCCCTGCCCCATCCCTCCTGCCCCATCCATCCTGCCCCACACATC
>NW_011176061.1:0-360 GCF_000146605.3 Meleagris gallopavo
AGACAAAAAAAACAAACAAAAAAAAAGCCCCACCAAAAAGCCAAGGGAGATTATAAATCTATACTCCAGACGCAGAAACTCCCTTGCATGGACTGGGAAAAACACACCATGGCAGAATGATTACATTCTTATGCTACCAGAAGAGAAATCATCAGTGAACACCAAGTAATTTAAGCTATGTGTTAGCTCACTAAGCTTACCCCTGCTCTCTGAAGACTACTTACCTAATGCTCTTTCATCTCATTTCATCAGAAGAATCATAGACTGGACTTGATGCTTTCTCTTCAAAAAGATGGTACAGCTATCCAAAGTAGATATTACATATTTTGTAGACAGAAACAGCCACAGCTGCTTGTGTGC
>NW_011176062.1:0-442 GCF_000146605.3 Meleagris gallopavo
AGACCTCAGTAAAATTTGAACTTCAATCATACTGGAAGAGATTACTGCATAGATGGACAAGATAGTCAAAGCAAGCCAAAAGTGGAATTGATCATCATGGAAGTAAGAGAAGAACCATTTTCTTGTTATGATATCACCAAAAACAATCTCCTGCCAAGTGTTCAAAAATCCATCTAATGTACATGGATCATATAAACCCGTTGCCTCACTCCAATTTATAGGAGGGAGAGAAGGTTCTTTGCAATCTGTATACACGGAATGAGATTAAGAAAAAATGATTCAAATGTTGGTCAACCAATTTATTACAGATCTTAATCAGGGAGATGGGGAAGGGGAGGACAGACACTATTATGAATTAGGGTAATGGAGAAGGGAAGGAGGACGATAGAAACGGTAGGAAAGAAGAAGCAAGGAGTCTTTGTAGGAAGCAAGAGGGAGAGAG
>NW_011176063.1:0-361 GCF_000146605.3 Meleagris gallopavo
ATTGCCACCCCATAGTGACCCCTAAGTGACCCCATAGTGACCCCACTGCCACCCCATTGCCACCCCACGGCGCCCCCGCATAGCCCGCACAGCGCCCCCTACCCTCCTCCTTGCCCGGGATGCGCGTGGTGTTGAACATCCGCTCCGACTGCGCCGAGCACATGGGGACCACGCCCAGCGCCATGCTCTGCGGGGGGCGTCACGTCACCGCGCCACAGCGACACGCAGCGGCACAGAGACCGCGTAGCGACCCACAGAGACCCATAGGGACCCACAGAGACCCACAGGGACCCAGAGCGACCCACAGAGACCCATAGCGACCCACAGAGACCCATAGGGACCCACAGAGACCCACAGAGAC
>NW_011176064.1:0-359 GCF_000146605.3 Meleagris gallopavo
CGCATCCGCGGTGCTGCTCCGTCCTCGCCGGGCAGCCCGGGTGCTCCCAACTGTTGATCGCTTTCTCGGGGCGCGGCCTGGTGCCGTGATCGGCCGGCAGAGCTGAGATTTATTCCCGATACGTGTTTTGCCGTGGCCTTTACACTTCTATTTCTGCGTCCCTGTCTCGGTGAGGAGGGAAGCCGGAAAAGAGTCTCAACAGAGAGCAGTTGGAGCCGTGAGGTCTGCGGCAGGACAGGGAGAATGGGCCCAGTGCATCTGGGTGGGTGTGTGGGAAGCAGAGATTGGGAGAGAGAGAGACAGCAGGCAAAAAAATAGCAGGGAAAAGTAAAAAGGAAAGGAAAGGAAAGGAAAGGAAA
>NW_011176065.1:0-360 GCF_000146605.3 Meleagris gallopavo
AAAAAAAAAAAAGAGGAAAGATTTTCATCCATTGCTACAGTTTGAAGGCACTAGGAAATGCGCATACTTAATTTTTCGAATCCGGGCATTCACTCTGTAGACTCAGATTTGAAGAATCTGTCCTGATACAAAGAATGTAAATGACAGAATATGTCCTGTATTGTTTCACACTGGAGAGCTCTCTGAATGATTTTAATTTTCCTGAGAGCACGTGAAAACCAAAATAAAATTAAATATAATTGCATAATTTCTCTTAATTTGTTGGTTCTGTAATTGAAAACATATTTATGGCATGTTCCAGGGCAAATTTGTCTTTCTTCATAGTTTATTCTTACGATTTTTGTTTGCTTGTTTTTTTTT
>NW_011176066.1:0-360 GCF_000146605.3 Meleagris gallopavo
CATATATTTTGATTATATATTTTGATGATTTTTATATATTTTTTTATAAAGTTTTTCATTGTGTTTGTTGAACTTGTTTTCAACTCTGGCATTGCTGATGTACTTACTCCTGTTTCCTATTATGAAAGTATTAGCCAGCTTCTTTGATATGAAGATTTTTCTCTCATAAATACAAAGATTATGTTACTAGGAAGTCATTCATATCCTCCTGACTTTGTATGTGAATTGGTATTAAAACAGAAAGCCTTTACAGCTTTTCACTTTAGCTAAAACAATTTTTACAGTAGCCAGTATACAGAATATTTTAATACACCTAGTGAAGCAGAAGATTATTTTCCACAATTTTTTTTTCTTTTTTCC
>NW_011176067.1:0-359 GCF_000146605.3 Meleagris gallopavo
GGCAGAAAGGGGGGAGAAATCAGCGCAGGGGGAGGTGGGGAAAGGAGGGTTATTTATAGGGGAAGCCAGGTGCAGCCCGCACCCCTGGTCCCTTCAGCATGTTAATTTGGTCATTTTTTTTCCCTGTCTGCTGCTTCCAAGTGAATTAGACATCCTGCCGACGATGATCTTATCAAATTAATATAATTAAACTGCAGACAAGTTACAACGTGCCTGTTTCGGGTCCCTAAGATGAAGGTTTGGCCTTTCTGGTGGATGCGGTAGGCTAGGACTGTGGAGGGCGGGAGGAAGTTAGGGGTAGGGAGCAGGGAGTGGAAAGGGACAGGAGAAGGAACAGGAGAGGGAAAACAGATTAAAAA
>NW_011176068.1:0-359 GCF_000146605.3 Meleagris gallopavo
GGGAAGCGGGGGGGGACAGCGTGGGATTTGTGGGGACTGCGTGAGGATGGTGGGGGGGACAGCGTGGGATGGAGGGGGACAGTGGGGACAGGTGGGAAAGTGTGAGGATTGCGGAGGGAATTGGGGGGAACTGGGATATGTGGGGACAGTGTGGGATAAATGGGGACAGTGTGAGGGTGGTGGGGGGGGGACACAGCAGGGAACAGTGTGGGACAGAAGGGGGTGTGTGAGGACAAAGGGGGGACGGTGTGGGGATAGGGGGACACGGATGGAGACAAAGTGGGGTGATGTGAGACAGAGGGGGAGAGCGTGAGTGGGGGTGGGGACAGCGTGGGACACTGCAGGCTGTGTAAGGACGG
>NW_011176068.1:379-1551 GCF_000146605.3 Meleagris gallopavo
AAGGACGGGGGGAAATTGTCTGGGATGAGGGGGGGGACAGCCTGGGAATGGGGTGTTTGGGCAGCATTGGGACCATAGGGTACAGATGGGACAGCAGGGCGCAGTATGGGGACAGAGAGCTGCGGTGTGGGGCAGCAGGGGACAGCCTGGGGGCACAGGTCCAGCCGGGGATGTGAGGTGGGGTCCCACTGGGGACGTGGGGTCCCACTGGGGACGTGAGTCCATCCTGGCCACCCCAGGGGGCCTCTGGGGACTCTGGAGCACCTCGTGGGGACACCAGGACACATCCGTGAGGCACGGGGACACCTCCTGGGGGGGATCTCAGGAACAGCTTCCATCCATGCAGGGGTACCTCGTGGGGACACGTCCCAGGGACCCTGGGGCGCCTCCTGAACACACGGGGTTGCCTCTTGGGACCCTGGGGTGTAGCCTGGGGAGGGACCCCAAGGCACAACACGGTGACTTTGGACCACCTGTGGGGGACCCCAGTTAGGGACACTTCTTGTGGACCCTCAGGCACCACATGGGGACTTCAGGGCCCCTCTTGGGGTCCCTGGGACATCTTTTGGGGACATTGGGACACTTCTTGGAGTCCCCAAGGAACAACCTGGAGGACTTCGGGGCCCCTCTTGGGGTCCCTGGGACATCTTTTGGAGACCTCAGGGGACCACCTGGGGATGCTGAGGCTGAGTTTGGGAACAGTGGGACACCTTTTGAAGACCTTGGGGACACCGCTTGGGGACCTGAGGCACAACTGGGGACCCTGGGGCATCACCTGGGGACCTTAGGATCCTTTTTGTGGGCACCTCTCGGGGACACACCCTGCAGACCCCACGTCCCCTTTGGGCTCCCTGGGAGCACCGGGAATGGCCCCCCCAACCCCCCTCCAGGTTCAATCCCACCAAAAAGTGCCGATTGTCCGCGAGGGTCCCCGTGTGGCACAGTGACACCAAACGCCATCGGGGTTGGGGACACTCCGGGGGAGGTCTCCTCACTTCCCCCCCCCTCCTCGCTGCGCACCGCCTCGCTGCTTGGGGAGCCTTCCTCCTCCTCCTCCTCCTCCTCCTCCTTTTCCTCCTCTGGATGGGATGGGGGCATCACATCCACCCCCCCCCGCTGCCAAATCCCCGCGTTTCGCTCCGTCCCATGAATCGCTCCATTCATCGCGCACG
>NW_011176069.1:0-359 GCF_000146605.3 Meleagris gallopavo
GAACGCGGGGGCTGCGGGCAGCGTCGTCGTCCCCGTGCAGCGGAACACGTGCCGTTCCCGGCCCGCCCGCAGCGAGGATCTTTTTATAGCAACGGGAGCAGCTCCGAGACCTCGCCTCACTCGCGCTACTCTGGTAGTGCAGCGTTAGCTGCATATGGGGGAGAAGGGGAGGAGAATTTAGCCCGCACCTAATTAGGATATGCGTTAACCACGAGAACTAAAAAAAGCCCAAGCGCTACACAGCACGAATAGCGAACCCATCGATCCCTCTCCCCGCCGCTGAATGAAACAGCCGGCGCTGAATGGGCGGCGTGGCCGGATGAATGAATGGGGAGCGGGGCGCGCATGAATGGGGGAGC
>NW_011176070.1:0-417 GCF_000146605.3 Meleagris gallopavo
GAGAAGAGAAGAGAAGAGAAGAGAAGAGAAGAGAAGAGAAGAGAAGAGAAGAGAAGAGAAGAGAAGAGAAGAGAAGAGAAGAGAAGAGAAGAGAAGAGAAGAGAAGAGAAGAGAAGAGAAGAGAAGAGAAGAGGACTGTCTCCCAGTCTGCTCTTCTGCAGGGGCGATGGGACAAGGGACTCTTCAGCCCCAGTCTAACATTTTCAGTGCTGGACCACGAGTTCACCCCGCTAAATTAAAGCCGGAGCCGGGAGGGAGCGTCAATAAAGCGAGAGGGCCGAGAGGAGAGCGGGAAAAGAGGAGGAGACGGGGAAAAAAGGAGCCCGAGCAAATGAAAACCATGGCTGGGGCAGGTCGGAGCTGGGAGAGGGTGCTCGGCCCCGGGACACGAGGAGCCGGACCGGGCCGCTTGGGTCC
>NW_011176071.1:0-450 GCF_000146605.3 Meleagris gallopavo
AAGGAAGGAAGGAAGGAAGGAAGGAAGGAAGGAAGGAAGGAAGGAAGGAAGGAAGGAAGGAAGGAAGAAAGAAAGAAAGAAAGAAAGAAAGAAAGAAAGAAAGAAAGAAAGAAAGAAAGGAAGGAAGGAAGGAAGGAAGAAAGAAAGAGAAAGGAACAGCTGAATCAAAAGAACTTCAATAACTATTTGAACATTGCCCATGAAGCTCCTGAACATGAAATCTACAGAGAGGAAAAATAGATTTGGGATGAAATATGTTTTTAAAAGCATCCAACTTGAGAAAGACCATTTTGAAACATTGAAGGTATTGTATTGTTTATTTTCATCTCTTTAGAAGTCAGACAAACTCAGAATGAATTGTCAAAGTGGTCATTTTAGAAAGTGTTTTTAAGTTAAGTAAAAGTAGTGTTGTATTATTTTTATGCACCTTTTTTTTTTTCTATTTTTTAA
>NW_011176072.1:0-359 GCF_000146605.3 Meleagris gallopavo
CCCAAGGTGTCACCTCCCCGGTGTCACCTCCCCTGTCACCCTGTCACCCCATCCTGGTGCCATTTGTCACCCCCTCAGTGCCACCCCCCGGTGTCACCTCCCCTCTGTGTCACCACAACCTGCCGGCATTGTCACCTCCCAGTGTTACTGTCAACCCCCAGTGTCACCCCCCTGGTGTCACCCCCCGGTGTCACCTCCCTTTCATGTCACCCTGCCATGCCACCCCCCGGTGTCACCTGCCCTCTGTGTCACCACATCCTGCAGGCATTGTCACCTCCTCGTGTCACTGTCACCACCCCAATGTCACCCACCTGGTGTCAATCACCCCCCCCAGTGTCACCCCTCCTTCATGTCACCCC
>NW_011176073.1:0-358 GCF_000146605.3 Meleagris gallopavo
GGCTGTGGGGTTGGGGGGCTCTGAGGGTTGGGGTGCAGAAGGGCAGCAGACGCCTCCAATGCTCCCATTGCTGCAGGGAGGTGAGGGGGGAGGGAAGGGGGTCTGTTCCATCCCCTGAGCATCCCCCCACCCCGGGCAGGTTCTCCACAGATGAGGGGCAGTGCTGGTACCGCTACACCTTCACCAAAGAGCCCATCTTCTTCACCGGGTTGGCATCCGAGCCTGGCGCCCGCTCCATGAATGTCAGCATTTGGGGTTTCCGCAGCAGCTTCCTGTCCCGAAAGTGGGTGTCCTACACCATTGACTTCAGCCAACTGCTCAGCCGCAGCTGTGAGTGAGGGGGGAACAACTCCCCCCC
>NW_011176074.1:0-358 GCF_000146605.3 Meleagris gallopavo
ACCAAGACCCCCAAAAAGGCCACAGGACCCCACAAATGGGCACCAAGACCCCCAAAAAGCCCAGAGGACCTCGTTAATGGGCACCAAGACCCCACTAATGGTCACCAAGACCCCACGAATGGGCACCAAGTCCTCCCAGAAGCCCACAGGACCCCATGAACGGTCACCAAGACCCCACGAATGGGCACCAAGCTCCCCCAAAAGCCTAGAGGACCCCACAAACAGTCACCAAGACCCCACAAATGGTCACCAAGACCCCCAAAAAACCCACAGGACCCCACGAATGGGCATCAAGACCCCCCAGAAGCCCAGAGGACCCCATGAACAGTCACCAAGACCCCACAAATGGTCACCAAGC
>NW_011176075.1:0-358 GCF_000146605.3 Meleagris gallopavo
TGTATAATACAATTGAAATTAAGGAATCTGTTTAATTATTAATTATATTGGCCATTCACATACATTATCTATGGTTTATGGTAACTTCTGTGTAGATGAGTTCCACCTCACACTCCCCAGACACCGGCATGATAATCCATGGAATCCTGGATTCCCCATTAGATCCAGAAACTTCTAGATACGTCTGTCTGCTCCAGTCATTTCAATCCAGCATGATAAGTATTCACTGAAGGAAGACTAGAAAGCAAAAAAATTATTTTATTTGAAACAGAGAGAGGGAGAAATTTACAACTGTTATTAATATTTGCCCATGTAGAATAAAAAAGGAAGCATTAAAAACAAACAAAAAAACAAAACA
>NW_011176076.1:0-554 GCF_000146605.3 Meleagris gallopavo
GTTTTTCATTTGTATCTCAGCAAAATAATTCTTTTTTTCCAAAATCTCTCTGTACCATTATGCTTATCTCCACAATTGCAGTTGTTATCACTGAAACTCCACCCAGGCAGTGCAAGGAAGTCTATGTCTTTCACTCTGCACTCAAAGATCACTCATAAAATCATTTACTTGTCTGTAGGCTTCCACCTACACTTACAGCTCAGCAACTTCTTAAGACGCAATGGTTCTTGAGACTTCACTTGTGCTGCCACCATGCTCACAAGTTTCTTTCATTCAGATTTTCAGGTAAATTGAAAATCTTTTATCTTCTCTCATTTAATTTTCCAATTTATCATTTTCTCCGTCTTACTTTCTAGAAAAATGCTGCTGCCATATTTAGGTATGTTCCTTCAGACTACATACCTTTATCCAGAAATCATGGTAGTTTTCTTTACCAAGAGGGAAAAAAGTCACCAAATCACTGGCATGTTTCCGCATTGGTTGTGTTGAACCTACTAAGTCACAATTACAGATAAAATTTCCTTCCATGCACAGAATCTTTTTTTTTTTTTTTT
>NW_011176077.1:0-358 GCF_000146605.3 Meleagris gallopavo
AAAAAAAAAGGGTCTCTATCAGATGAGCAATTTCATACAGTACACATCAAAAAGATCAAACCTTGCAAACATCTGTGGAAGGACAAAAGCAATCACTTGTCCTCAGTTTCAGTGATCGATTTCCCCTAAAGAAGTAAAACTGAAGATCTGTCTCCTTCGGGGCAGCTTTCTATGGCCTACACCATGGCAAGCACAGCAGACGCTGTGACCCAGGAGGAGCAGCAAATCAATAAAGGTGATTACATTTCATTGTATAAGACATCATTTAGAAACACAACTAAGAAAAAACTGACCTGAACGTGGCATCCTTGTAATGTGAATACAAGGTAAAAACACAAATATATGGCTGGAGTTGGGA
>NW_011176078.1:0-359 GCF_000146605.3 Meleagris gallopavo
GGACCCAGAGGTGTGGGGCAGACCCAGAAGTGTGGGGCGGACCCTGAAGTGTGGGGCAGACCCCGAAGTGTGGGGTCGACCCCGAAGTGTGGGGCAGAACTAGGAATGTGGGGCGGACCCCAAAGTCTGGGGTGGACCCAGAGGTGTGGGGCGAACCCAGAAGTGTGGGGTAGGTGGAACGGGGGAAATCCCACAGCCCCCCATAAGTCAGGTTTCCAGCCCCACATGTGAGACCTTGGGGTCACCCCCAGCCCCACAAGTGACGATCTCCAACCCCACAAGTACCCCCAGTTGCATAAGTGAGATCTCCAGCCCCATAAGTGAGACCCCCCAGCCCCACAAATGAGACCCCTAACCCC
>NW_011176079.1:0-358 GCF_000146605.3 Meleagris gallopavo
AAAAAAAAAGGAAAGAAAAAGCAGGAAGCTGAGCGTGTGTGTGCAGAGGGCTCTTGACTCAGCACGCCCCGTGTGTGGGGTGGAATGGAGTTATTCCACATCACATCAGCCTGCTTTCCCCTACGACAAGGACAGTGCTCCTCGATAGGAACTCTTCAAATCCTTGGTGTATTGGGCAGACAGAGGAGATTGCCTCAATACAATCATCACCTTAATACAATTTTGTGTGTGCTGGTGTTTTTCCTTTTTAATTTAAAACAAGGCACAAACAGTAAATAGCACCCTGAGAGACAGTCTTGCTTGCTCTCTTCTTGCAGGTTATGCTCTCTTTTTCTTCTTTGCTTTTTTTACTTTTTTT
>NW_011176080.1:0-358 GCF_000146605.3 Meleagris gallopavo
TGGCTCTGGGCAGCCTGGTCTGCTGGTTGGTGACTCTGCACATAGCAGCGGGGTTGGAACTAGATGATCATTGTGGTTGTTTTCAACCCAGACCATTCTATGATTCTATGATATTTGCTGTATTCCTGGCATAAGAGCTTGCTCTTGATTTATTTATTCCCCTAGTATAGTTCGATGAGAAGCAAAAGTTAAGATTCCATATGTACAAAAGAAAAAACAAAACATCTAATGCATTTAATTACCTGTTCTAGAGGTACTTGCCTCTAGAACATTATGCCAGAGGCTGGGTGAGGATGAAGAAAATCAGTCCCAATTTCTCAAGTACTAAATTATATCTGTTCAATATATAGGGGAAAAA
>NW_011176081.1:0-357 GCF_000146605.3 Meleagris gallopavo
GGAAAAAACCCTGCAGACCCTGAGAAGGATAAAAGCAGAAGAGAGTCTCCGATTGGTGAGAAAGGAAAAGTGCACTTTGTAGTAGGGGATGCTTTGCTGGCACTGCCTATCACATGCACCGTTTGCGTGTTTCTTCTCTCTCCCTTCATTGGTTTGCTGTCTCTCAGGGGTCAATAAGTAATAATACATTAGCTTGGAAAGTTTCCATTTCCTGCTAATGGAATTGTCTAAAATAAATGCCTGTGTGAGTGTGTATATATCAACTCAAAAAAATCGTACCTTCTATGTAACTCTTATGTTTAGTGTTATCAATCGAGGCTATGATTGAGTTATGATTATTATGTTATTAATATAATT
>NW_011176081.1:368-1747 GCF_000146605.3 Meleagris gallopavo
TAATATAATTAGTGCTATTATTTTATAGTGTGGTAATAGTTTGCTAATAAACAAAAAAGGGGGAGTGCGGGTATGACCCCTCAGAAAAGAATAGCTAAAGCATGTTATGTTCTTAATTTTCTAAATCGGTGGACAACAGAGGGCCCCCCAATTTACAGGCACAGTCAAAATGCTTTAACTCCTGTCAAGGAAAGAGCACAGGTTATGGTAAAAAAATCTGAATTCTAATCAATGAGAAGGGCCCTATTCGTTGATAACGTGGGGCCGAGACTATGCTTGTGTCATAACAGGAACAGGTCCGAGGTGGGTATCAGCATGATGGGTGTGGCCAGCCATCTCAACACCGGCTGTAACATGATCACTGCACTTCCAGCAGCGGTTTGGACACTCACCATCAAGTCACACCTTGTTTGTCGAACTGCCTCACCAAGAAATCCTAAGAACTGGAATCATTGGGAATTAGTTAACATAGACTATTTGCATTCTAAAGAACCCATTGTTTATTCAGCATGTTAATTTCAGTTTAGCTACTTTTAGAATCTTTTCTGAACCCCGCTTCTTATTCTATTAATAGAAAAGGGGGAGATGTGGGATAAAGAAGGTTGTTGTATTGCTAATGAGTGGTAAAGCTCAACAATAACTTGAGCCAGATGTATACACCCACAAGGCGCCTAGCTTTTACATGTAACCAGTCTTGGTTGCCTGGGAAAACTGTTGTGTTGCGCGGGTATAAAAGGCTCTAAGCACCTACATTAAAGGGCCTTTGTTCTGCACCAGTGAAGGAGTCCACCCCTCTTTCGCCACACCCACAAGGGAGCTTGATGCCTTCTTTCAACGCCCAAGCATCTCCTCGGAGTTGGTGGAGTTATGAGCCTCCTCCATAAAGGTGGTGAGTTTGGAGTCTATGTCACTGCTGTTGTTCCTCATGCTGTTAAGGATTTCAATTAATTTGTCCATTTTGTTCTTTTCAGGATGGGTGGTTTTCACCATGACTTCATCGTGGTCCATGAAAAGGGAAAGACAAGGCATCTGTTACACAAGGAGAAAACAAATAGGTCAACCCTTGTCCTTTCACAAAGTGCAAAGGGGGAAAGGGGGTTGGGGAGACATACACAGATCTAGAAAAATCAGAGCATCCTCATCTCAGCACTGAAATTCACCAGTGAATGAACCCCAACCTGGAAATGTTTGGTTTCCTTGTTTCCCTCCAGTACCCCAATCCCAGATTCTTCCTCCTCAGCTCCAGGAGATGTGCTCAAAGCTCCAAATTGGGATGCGCAGGTCAGATCCCCCTGACCACCTTCACAGTTCCAGCCACACTTCTGGACATGGTTGCTCAGCTTCCTGTCTGGAACATGGTCACAATGGATTTTTTTTTT
>NW_011176082.1:0-357 GCF_000146605.3 Meleagris gallopavo
GTGGAGGGGGTGTGGGGGGGAATCCCCACCCCAGCCACGTGATGCGTCACTCACGTCCTGATTGGACATGTCCCAGTACGGCCGCTCCCCATAGGCCATCACCTCCCACGTGACGATGCCGTAACTCCACACGTCGCTGGCGGAAGTGAACTCCCGGAACGCGATCGCTTCCGGTGCCGTCCAACGGATCGGGATCTTCCCGCCCTGCGCAGCCGTCAGTGGGGCTGCCCCATAGATCCCAGCCCCGTATAGGGCTCTGCCCCATAGATCTCATCCCCACATAAGGCTCTGCCCCATAGATCCCCCCCATAGGGCTCTGCCCCGTAGATCCCACACTGCCCCATAGATCACCCCCCC
>NW_011176082.1:21206-21529 GCF_000146605.3 Meleagris gallopavo
TGTAGTAGGGGTCCTCCTGGCGCAAGGGGGCGCTCTTACACTTTCTCTCTGTTCTCTTGTCTGTGGGAGCGAGCATCTCTATGATCTTTTCCTAGAGATGATTTCCTAACCTGCAGGGGCGCCCTAACGGGAAGCGTGGGTCCTCCTGGCGTAGGGGGGCGCTGTAACTTTTCTCCATCCCATTCTTGGTGGGGGTTTGGGCGTCTCTATGACCATTTCCTAAAGCCGGTCCTCCCGACCTGCAGGGGGCGCTCTCTCATCTCTCTGATCTTTTGGCAGCGATTGGGACCGGGGTCGGGAGCGCCGCAGTCGGGGTGAATATC
>NW_011176083.1:0-357 GCF_000146605.3 Meleagris gallopavo
AAGAAAAATTTAGAATAAGTCAAGAAGTTTCTTTTAAGTTTGAGGAACTCCATATGAATAATTTATACTTTTAAGAAAAAGTAATACTTCTGTCTTTCAAAGATTCCAAGAAAACCGTCTTCATGACATTATACATATTCCTGTCAGTATTATATTGAATGCCAAATTACCCTTACATCCAGAACAGAATGCCAAAAATATTAATTTTCTGCTTTCTCCATGGTTCCATGATGCTTCATTTCTTCATTGGTAATAAGAGTAGACATTGGAATGATTTTGTAATTTTGATGAAAAAGCTTGTAGATTTTTGTTTCCTTTTTTTCTTTTGTACGCTCATATTTCCATCATTTTAGATTA
>NW_011176084.1:0-421 GCF_000146605.3 Meleagris gallopavo
ATCGCGGTGGCGGCTCCCGAACAAAGAGCCCCGCGCGGTGCGGTGCGGCGGGGCGAGGGGCCGCGCTCACTTACCATCTTCAGGCCATTCCACTCCATCTGGGATCGCCAAGATGGACCCTCAGAGCCCCTCACCGAGTCGGAAGCAAAGAGAGCGTTATGTAAAAGCTGACATTCCTTCTTACAGCGCGGCTGCCCAGCGATGCAACAAAATCGACATAGACTAGGCGCTGCAACACACACAGCCTCCTCCTCTTTTTATGAGGTCATGACAGGAAACTCTTTGAAATACAATATGCAGCATTTACCGAAGCTCATATAAATCACTCGCTTTTAAAATTACCATACCTATTGCGCAGTCCACCAAAAGAAAATTACCAATCTCGAGGCTTTTTTTTTTTGTCCTCCCCTCTCCTCCCCCC
>NW_011176085.1:0-411 GCF_000146605.3 Meleagris gallopavo
GTTATGGGGTCAGAGAGGGCGTTATGGGGTCAGAGGGGGCGTTACGGGGTCAGAGGGGACGTTATGGGGTCAGGGGGGGCGTTATGGGGTCGCGGGTTGCGTTATGGGGTCAGGAGGGATGTTATGGGGTCAGTGGGGATGTTATGGGGTCAAAGGGGACGTTATGGGGTCAGAAGAAACGTTACGGGGTCAGGGGGATGTTATAGGGTCAGGAGGGGTGTTATGGGGTCAGGGGGGGTGTTATGGGGTCAGCAGGGGCATTATGGGGTCAATGGATGCATTGGGGACACTATAGGGTCAGTGGGGACTTTACAGGGTTGGAGAAAACTTTATAGGATCAGCGGGGACTTTATGGGGTCAGAGGGGACGTCATGGGGTCAGGGGGGCCAGAGGGGGCGTTATGGGGTCAGA
>NW_011176086.1:0-427 GCF_000146605.3 Meleagris gallopavo
GGGGGTGGAGGAGAAGGGAGGGGACAACGCGGGGACAGAACCGACAGGTGCCACCAACACCACGCAGGGACGGCAGGAAGGAGGACAACAGGCGGGGACAACAGGCGGAGCTTCAGCAACGGCAGCACCGGGACGGACAGCGGGGGAAACACAGCCGCCAACACCAGACATTGTGACAGCCCCACAACCACCACCAATGGGACTTCCGGCAGCCCCACAACCCCCAACACAACCTCCAGCAATGCGAGATGTGAGAGCCCCACAACCTCCACCACAACCACAACCACCCCCACAACCTCCAGTAATGTGAACTGTGAGAGCCCCACAACCTCTACCACAACCACATCCAGCCCCACAACGTCCAGCAATGCGAACTGTGAGAGACCCAAAACCTCCACCACAACCAGCACCAGCCCCACAACCTCCA
>NW_011176087.1:0-480 GCF_000146605.3 Meleagris gallopavo
GTAGCTGCTCGTTTAGAGCTGCACTCAGTGTCAGAATTCCCTTTCCTTTTCCTTTTTCTTTATTGACTTTCGCTGACTGTTACTACCTTCTTCATTACCTTCAATGATAGTATGTTTAACCAAAGATGATGGACATGATTTCTGTTTTGATAATTTTGATTTTCACTTTTTCTAAAATTTAAAATGCTCAATTTTACTCTGGCCATTTTGTATAAATAGGAAGGACACGTGTTCTTCAAACTTAAAACAGTGTTGTCTATCATGCTGGCATATTGTGTGCAAAGTACGTTCTTAAATCTCTTAGTTCTTCAGTTTTCACAAAATAAGAACTGGTATAAGGTACCAGGAATATATAGAAAACTTTTTTTCTTTCTTTCTTCCTCCCTCACCTGGAGGTATGATTGTGATGTAAAAGATTAAAAATTTTTGAAGCTTATAGCAATGGTGAATTCTTATTTCTCACTATTGTTTTATTTTGAC
>NW_011176088.1:0-356 GCF_000146605.3 Meleagris gallopavo
AAAAAAAAAAACAACAAACAAACCTCAGAGAAATTAATATCTAAATGTTGACTGAATGGCAATGTTTCATGTCTATTAGGGAAGGTAAGGGTTCAATAAATAAGATCAAGACTGTTGCCCTCTCCTTCTCCATAAGTATTTAAACAACTGATTTTTCATACAGCCTGAAAGTTGGGACCTTATTAGCAAATGCTAAATTTCACCTTCAGTATTTTCTGCTCTGCACTGTGTGTCTTGGTCCATTCTTCAAGCTAGAGCCATACTGCTAGAATTAGGGGCAATTGAAGATTGTCCACAAGCTCTCCTACACTGAAAAAAAACTGTGAGAATAATCCTTTTTTCTTCCCATCCCAAGC
>NW_011176089.1:0-356 GCF_000146605.3 Meleagris gallopavo
AGAAGTTAAAACAGAGTGCTGATGATGTTTCAGAAACCACAGATTTAATTCCGAGCACTTCTGATTTCATTAAGAACTGCAGCCATTTCCACTGGCAGCACAATTCTTGATCTTGACAAAAATAGATGGGGAGGATGGTGGAAGTGGTAAATTCCAGAAGTAGCACTCTGTCTTCTAAATCAGGAGGTCACACCTTCAAGTCTTGACTGAAGAACTCAATCTTTCCCAGATTCCACAAACCCTGTTATACAGGTACTTGCTTATACGAGTTCCTGAATGACAGATTAAAATGCTCCCTGCTGCTGATTTTTCTCAGCATTTTCTCACGTAAAGCTACATTGCATAAGGTAAAAAAA
>NW_011176090.1:0-356 GCF_000146605.3 Meleagris gallopavo
AAAAAAAAAAAGAAAGAAAAAAAAATCAGATAGTTGGGGTGACACAGGCTGATTTGCTTATCAATATGGATCAGTACATTCATTTAAGGATCAGTATATTAGTTTAGCAAAAGGTGTCAGTGAGTGGTAGTTCTAAAACATTCCATTTCAGCTTGGCTTGGTGTGTGAACAGCCTTGTTTCCTTCAACAATTCTGCCTTATGGGAAGTGCTAGAGTCGTAAGAATCTACTTTTATCTTTTGCGAACACCAGGTGCAAGTAGGTTTTTTTTTCTCAGATGTCACATACATTGTTTTGGAAATTGCTCATTATGGCCTAACAAGCAATGGAAGTTTGCCAAACTGGGGAAAAACAGTT
>NW_011176091.1:0-356 GCF_000146605.3 Meleagris gallopavo
GGGGGGGATTGGGGGGGGTGGGGACATACGAGGACAGGGGACATGGGGACATGGGGACATATGAGGACATGGGGACATGGGGACAACAGGGATGTGGGGACATGGGGACATGGGGACATGGGAACATATGGGGACATGGGGACAACAGGGACGTGGGGACATGGAGACGTGGGGACATGGGGACATATGGAGACATGGGGACATGGAGACATGGGGACATATGGAGACATGGGGACACGGGGACATGGGGACACGGGGACAGCGGTGACAAACAGTGACCGGAAATGCAGCGCCCCCACCTGGAGACGCGCCACCAGGTCCTCCACGCCGTCCTTGGAGGCCACATCGACGGCGAA
>NW_011176092.1:0-356 GCF_000146605.3 Meleagris gallopavo
TGGGGCACCACAGCTTCTCTGGGCAGCTGTGCCAGCACCTCACTGCCCGCTGAGTAAACAGTATGAGCAGAGTCAGGTCAGCGTTAACACACACAGCTGCCTCTCGGGCACCCAGTACACCTCCTGTAGGAAAGTACAGCATGCTGCAACCTTCCAATTACACAGTGACGTGCTGAGATAACTGGGCCGTTTCACAACCTCCAGCCGCTCACACAGGAAGAGCAAACTTCAAGGAACCGTGCCAACTTCGCAGAAACTGTCAGCCACCACCACGAGCCAAGAGCCAACAAAAGCGAGCCCGGTGCTTTAAGAAACCCCCCCACAGACGGGCAAGCAGACGCGCGCCCTCCGCCCCA
>NW_011176093.1:0-615 GCF_000146605.3 Meleagris gallopavo
TTATTTTATTTTTTTTTATTAAAGAGACTGTTACATAACTTGCATTATGGAAATACACTGATTATTCTTTTTAATTATGAACTCAAATACTTTGTATAATTTCTCATTCATAAAAAGTGCTTGCATGCTGTTTTCTACTAAAGCAGCAAAGAAGATAATAGTCTCAAATTTCTACTTGGATTATTAATTATATTTCTAATAACAGGATCAGATTTCTACTGCTTTTCCCTATTTGTTCTTTGTGATGTCTCATGCTTTAAAAAACTTTTAACATGAAAGAAGTTGAAGCTTTCCAGTGTTGTGGGGACAATGAATTAAGTTTTTAAAGTATGTTAATAGCTAAGGAAGGACCAGAGATAACACTGGTCTGTTACATGATAAATTTAGTCACCTCATAGTTAGGGAGAGAGATGTTTAATGTCTTCTTAGACACTGTCTTCAAAACAAATGATGGTCCTGGGACTCCCAGATTCTGTGCTGGAAGACTGTGTCTACATAAACGTACAGCCAAATTCAAACTTGTGTTGAAATTGCAGTTTCAGCTGGATGCATGTAAGCCTGATGGGGCTAATCCCAGAGCACTATAAGAGTTTTCAGATGTCATCATGAGATTTC
>NW_011176094.1:0-577 GCF_000146605.3 Meleagris gallopavo
AGAGCCTCAATGGGGGTCCCAGAGGGTCTCAGTGGGGGTCCCAAAGGGCCTCAATTGGGGTCCCAATGCCTTTAACAGGGTCCTGCTGCCCTCAGCGGACCCTTAGTGGGGTCCAGAGACCCCCCCTGGGCTCTCACAGCCACCAGTGGGGTCCCGATCCCTCTCCCGTGTCCCCTTCACTGCGGTCCTGTGCTCTTAATGGGGTCCCAAAGGCCCTTTTTGGGGTTCCGTGGACCTCACGGGGTTCCTCTGAAACTTCAGGTGATCCCTGAGACCCCCAGTGTGCTCCCATAACCCTCACAGGGGTCACCCAGCCCTTAACCCCCCACTTTTGGGGGTCCCCTGAGCCGTCCCACCATTGCCCACAGTGGGGTCTCCGTCCACTTCTGGAGTTCCCTGGGGCCATCCCTCAGGTCCCCGTTGACCCCCATGGGGTCTCCATCCACTTTTGGGGTCCCCGGGGCCATCCATCAGGTCCCTGTTGACCCCCATGGGTCTCCATCCACTTTTGGGGTCCCTCACACCATCCCAAGAGGTCCTCATTGCCCCCAATGGGGTCTCCATCCACTTTTGGGGT
>NW_011176095.1:0-355 GCF_000146605.3 Meleagris gallopavo
GAGCCCCCCCGGCTCCTTCCGAAGCAGCCGGCTTACCCTACTCGGCGAGGTTAGCGCAATCCAGCTGCTGTCGAATACACCTCGTTTCGCTGCAATATAAATAAAAAGGCTCTTCCTCCACTGCTCTTAATCTGGGAGCGCAGGCTGAGCCCAGCCTTCCTTCTCCTTTCATTAGCTGGACATGTGTCAGGTCCCTCACATCTGCGATTTCTCACTGCCTGGAGCCGCCTGTCCGGTTCCAGGGAAACACAGATGGCTCCCAGATGGGGAGGTCCCGCCGAGCCGCCCGGCTCCCACCTCGCAGCGCCCGCTCCTGCCCGCACCGCGCTGCCGGGCGCCTCGCCAGCTGCCAGCA
>NW_011176096.1:0-356 GCF_000146605.3 Meleagris gallopavo
CACCCGGTTCCCCAAACCCCGTGCCCCAAATCCCACAACCCTAAACGCTGCACCCCAAACCCTGCGCCTCAAGTTCCCCAACTTTGCACCCCAAACCCTGTGCTCCAAACCCCAAACCCTGCTGCCCCAAACCCTGCCCTCCTGCACCCCAAAACTCTGCCCCGAAACCCTGTACCCCAAATCCCCGAATCCTGTTCCCAAATCTTGCAACTCAAATCCCCAACCCTGAGCCCCCAAACTCTCCCCCCTGCACCCCAAAACTCTGCAGCCCCAATTCCTGAGCCCCAAATCTCCAAACCCTGCACCCCAAACCAGGCTGCCCCGAAAACCACCCAACTCCAAACCCCAAATCACCC
>NW_011176097.1:0-354 GCF_000146605.3 Meleagris gallopavo
CCGCCCCGTAGCACCGCGCCTCGCGCACGGCCGCGGCCCCTGGCATCGTTCTAGCGCGTAAATTCTTTTCAGGGCCTCTGCGCTTCGTCAGCACTGACAAATACGCGTGGAAACGTGATTCCAAAGGGGTTACCTCATTTTATTTCAGATTTTTGTCCCCGTCGTTGTTGTTGTGTTATTATTGTTTTATCGTAAGCGCACCGTTTTCAACCCGGAGTTCTTCTCCCAAGCAGCGCGGAGCGAAGGACGGTCCCTACTATAGGATGGGGCGGCCGGATCGGGGCCCAGGGGGTGGCCGAGGATGGCAGCACGGAGGTTCTGAGTCGGGACAGGTGGAGGGATGGGGCGCATAGG
>NW_011176098.1:0-354 GCF_000146605.3 Meleagris gallopavo
TGCCGGTAGGGCCAGGAAGCTCCGCCGGGCTGCGCAGGGAAATCCCGGGGTCAGGGGACGTTGGAAGCCGCAGGGCCTCGGCAGCGAGCCGGCAGCTGACCGGAAGCATCGAGGGCCATCGGCTTGGAGCAATGCGCGGCACCGCGCACCGGGCACCGAGCGCGGGGCTGAGTGGCCGGGCGGAGACCTGAGCTTCCCGAGGACTTCCCGGTCCCGGAGCCCGTAGGTGGAAAGAGGGGTATACAGGGATATATATTGACGTATATTTATTAAGGACTGCTAAATAAATTCATACTGCATTCCTGGCACCGGAGCCAACAAGGAAGCACCACACCACCACCACGGTGGGGCAAA
>NW_011176099.1:0-354 GCF_000146605.3 Meleagris gallopavo
GGGGGGTTGGGATCCGCCTGTTTTGGGATCGCATTGTTACAGCGTCCCGTTGCTGTGTGGTCTGCCTCCTTCCCCCTCCCCTGTACCCAATTAACACCTACCCTTAATTATTTACTTATCTTTCATTCATTCGTTCGTTCGTTTGCCCTGCCTGGGTTCGCTCCTTCATTCATTCATTCATTCATTCATTCATTCATTCATTCCTTTCTTCCTTCCTTCTTTCATTCATTCACCCCTTCATTCATTCGCTCATTTATTCATTCATTCACCCCCCTTCATTCATTCATTCATTCATTCATTCATTCATTCATTCCCTTCCCCTTTATTTCCCTCAGCCCCCCCCGCACCCTCCTA
>NW_011176100.1:0-354 GCF_000146605.3 Meleagris gallopavo
ATTAAGTGCTGGAGAAAGTTTTGGAAAAGTTTCAGGTTGAAGAGGGGGTAAAGCTGTTACAGTATGTGGATGATTTGCTGATTTGTGGAACAGAGGAGTCCAAAGTAAAGAAGACTACAAGTAAACTTCTGAATTTCTTGGGAAACATAGGCTAAGGGTGTTTGAAAATAAACTGCAGTAATGGAAAAAGAAGTCAAATACTTTGGGCATGTAATTTCTGAGGGGAAATGGAGAATTAATTCTGAAAGAACAGGGTATTGTGCAGCTTCCTCTGCCCAGGACAAAGAGGGAGTTGTGAAAGTTTCCGGGTCTAATTGGATACTGTAAATTAGGAGTAGAAGCATATGTCCAAAA
>NW_011176100.1:374-2446 GCF_000146605.3 Meleagris gallopavo
AGCCACCAAAGTGATTTTATCTAAAACTGTCAGAGGGAGAACCCAGTGTATTATAATGGACAAAGGAGGGAAAAGAATTAGTAGAAGTATTGAAACAGGACTTAATCACAGCACCTGTGTTAGAACTGCCTGCCTTAAAGAAACCATTTCACCTTTTTGTAATTGTCAGTGAAGAAGCTGCTTTAGGAGTTCTAACACAAGAATAGGGAGACAAAAGAAAACCTATTGCATACTTGCCTAAGCTGTATACTCAACCCTGTATCTCAAGGTTAGCCCAAATGTGTCCAGGTGGTAGTAGCAACTGCCTTATTGGTAGAAGAAAGTACATTTGTACCCTTCAGGGGTAGAAGGAGTGAGTTGTTGATTTGTTAATTTTACGTGTTTCCCCCCAAGGAGATCACTACACTTTTGAGGTTTTTAGAATCTGTGTGTACCCTTCAGGGATATTAGGAGCAAAGTGTTGAGTTATTGATAATATATGTTTCCCCCCAAAGAGATTGTTACATATTTTGAGGCATGGTCATTAAAAAAAAAAGGGGGAGAGGGGGGGAATGAGGAAGAATCCATTCCTCGGTCTCTTAGAAAAGCGTGGTGCCAAACCCTCCCCCATGGAGTTGGAGTGGGCACAGAATAATTGGCCCAACTTAGAGGGAATTGTGGATCATATAAATTCTCTCCACAAGCAAACTCGTATGGGGGAGGAAAAAGGAAAATCAATCATTTGTGCAATTCTAAGAACTGCTCTCACTGCTGCCGTAGAAATCCGCAACAAACAGCACACGGCAGAAACCCATATTGTTCAATCCTTGCAGGAGTTGGCTACATACCTGTAGGACCAAGTAGAAGATCTTAGGGGACAGCCAGATAAAGGAGAACATTCAAAAGTCCTCCTTTAGCAAGCTCTTAGAGAACAGTTGGTAAATGAGAGGGAGAGTAATGCTTGTTTCCCAGGTAGTGACTTTTATCCAGGAGAAAATCTGGAAAATGTGAGAGCCCAAATAGACAAATCAGAAAACCTGGTGACACTTCTCTGCCTTCTGATAGAAAGTGGGCATGCGTATGAAGAGAATGAAGATTGGTACTCTGATGTTACTATTGAGGAAGTCATCTATTCTGCTACCAAGGTGGCCAAATTAAAGAAAGATTTTGGTTGCACCCTAGGAAATCAGAGACAGAGTATGTGTGGAAAGTGCCACTAATAGGGGGAGAACAGATCCTGTTGATTGAAAAGAAATCAGAGGGTTACTGGGGACCTGGAATTTTTTTTCACCACTGGCAACCACTGTGCCCTTTGGTCCCTTACTCAAAGAGCTGCTTATTGGGATGATTACTCCCCAGGACAACTGATGTTGATTGATTTGCTGAACATTGGTCCTGTCCCTTTAACCGTCAAAGAGCCCCTTAACAAATACATCTGGAAGGCTCAAGACGATCAAGGAAAAATGTACAAAATTAACCATCTGGATTTCACCCACTTTCCAACTTTGGTTCACTTGCGACCAGGAATGGTTGTTGTTGTTGTTGTTTTCTTTTCCAGTTATGCTTTTTCTAACATTGGTTCCTCTGGAACTGGGAAGTTTTCTCTTTTGTTTTCCAGATACTCACAAATGCTGATCCTGTTGCTGTTCCTCACATGTTCCCTTCTCACCCTGCTCCTTTCTCTGGGATGCCTGTGGTATCATTAATGTCATTGTTTCGGACAGGCATCTTCTCCAGATTAATATTTGTAATTGCTTATGCTGATCCTATCATGTTCACTGGCTGGCCACAGTCCTGTGCACATATTGGGCATACTGGGTGTATGGGACTGAATTCTAATCTTAACAGAGGCTTAACACTTTCAACCATTGTTAAGCAAAGTGATGAAATATGTTCAGAAAATGAATGAGGGCAGGATAGTACTGGATAGTACTCTGGGGAGATGCAGAACAAAGAATAAAAGTAGGGTGTTAGATGAACAAATGATCTATGTATATTGAAACGCCCCTGCAGTCTTCCCTGTCAGCACTGAGAACCAATCAGCAGTTTTTTCTAGTGTATTATCTCAGTGAGAAAGAATTAATATAAAAGAC
>NW_011176101.1:0-354 GCF_000146605.3 Meleagris gallopavo
AAAAAAAGCCGGGAAAAGGAGCTCAAGCCCAGGCTCCCTAGGACTGTAATGTCAAGACGAGGGAGCCTTCCAGCTAGAAGCCGATTTGTGGTCTCAGACAAATTAAATATTACTGTTTATTACCAGCCATACTCCAATAAAATAAAGAGAGTTCAAGGCGATAGCTGCTATCTCACGAGCTTTGCTCCTATAGGACACGGAGACGTCACCAACCACGCAACTGGCCTATTCTGTCATGGTTGACTGCAGCAGTAATGGAAGGTTAATTTGTATTATTCTCCTCTTTTAAAACCCTATCAGTGAGATTCCTGTGGGGTTTTTTCGTGTTTTTTTTTTTCTTTCTTTCCTTTTTCT
>NW_011176102.1:0-353 GCF_000146605.3 Meleagris gallopavo
CCTGGAAAGAAAACACTGGGGGGGGTGTGGAGGAGGAAAAAAAATTTGAAAGTCCTATACACCTATACAATTATTTCCAGCTCAATTACTTGAAAAACTGGTGTTTTATCAGAACATACAGCAGCATTCTTGCCAACATCGCTGTTAAACTTGTCAAAAGGGAGACCAACACACTAAGAGATATATGTTTGTGGCTGGGAGACTTACTGTTTTCTAGAGACTTCTATGAACATAGTTTCAATTTCAATAGTACTGATCTCTCAGTCCTTAATATTTAAGATGTCAGAGTTAGCTGAAGTGTTGAGTTTGATAAAATTAGAGTGTCTTACAAATGCAAAAACAAACAAACAGCA
>NW_011176103.1:0-353 GCF_000146605.3 Meleagris gallopavo
AACAAAACAAAACAAAAAAACAACAACAAAAGCCAGCATTAAAATCAAATTTCTATTGTCACAGTAATATATAAATAAATTCTCATTTTTTAATCTATAGATTAACTTTGGAAATGTTAACAATAAACTAGGTGCACTTCCTTTACTTATTATTACTGTATTTGCGCTAAATACTTGCCTCCATTTGATCATAACTGCATATTATTCAGTGAAGAGCATTATAGAATGAATCATGCCTTTCTCCCAGGGAATTATCATAGTTCTGAATAGTTTTGAATCAAAGTTTTTGGTTCTCCTTGAGACTTCAGGTAACTTTCCACTTTACACAAGCTTTCTTTTTCTTTTTCTTTTTC
>NW_011176104.1:0-353 GCF_000146605.3 Meleagris gallopavo
CGCCCTGAAGTCTCCCCCCCATGCCTCCATTGGCGGCTTTCCCGTGGAAAAGTACATGGACGTCTCCAGTCTGACCAGCACGAGTGTCCCCGCCAATGAAGTCTCCACCAGGGCGAAGGAAGTGTCCTTCTACCAGGGCTATACAAACCCCTACCAGCACGTTCCTGGGTACATAGACATGGTCTCAACGTTTGGCTCTGGGGAACCGAGACACGAAACGTACATATCCATGGAGGGCTATCAGTCCTGGACTCTGGCTAATGGCTGGAACGGCCAGGTGTACTGTGCCAAAGATCAGACACAGAGCTCGCACTTCTGGAAATCGTCCTTTCCAGGTACGCGAGGGCGAGAAC
>NW_011176105.1:0-353 GCF_000146605.3 Meleagris gallopavo
AGTTGCCCAGCCTGCCGTTGCAGTGGCGGATGAGATCGTCCATGCTGTTCATGAGCAGGCGGATGGTCTGGCAGCCCGGCTCCTTGCCCTCCACCCAGGTGATCTTGTCGCCGCGGATGTCCTTGGAAGAGTCGCTCTTCTGGCTGACTAGCTGCCCGTCGGTGAAGCGGCCGGTGTGATGCAGGGCTCGCACTTCTTGGGCCACCTGCCCGCCCAGCTCCTTGCCCAGGAAGTCGTCCACCACGCAGATGCCGTGCTTGTTCATGCAGGGCACGATGTACTCCAGCGCCAGCCGCTGAGGCACCAGCGACTTGGTTTGCCCGTTGGGGCGCAGGGCGGCCCCTCCGGGCCCC
>NW_011176106.1:0-353 GCF_000146605.3 Meleagris gallopavo
CATCCCCACAGTGCCCAGAGATCCCCCAAACCCATCCCCAACCCATCCCCGCAGTGCCCAAAGATCCCAATCCATCCCCACTGTGCCCAAAGATCCCCCAACCCATCTCCAACCCATCCCCGCAGTGCCCAAAGATCCCCAACCCATCCCCACAGTGCCCAAAGATCCCAATCCATCCCCACTGTGCCCAATGATCCCCAACTCCAACCCCAACCCATCCCCACAGTGCCCAATGATCCCCCAAACCCATCCCCACAGTGCCCAAAGATCCCAACCCATCCCCACTGTGCCCAATGATCCCCCAAACCCATCCCCAACCCATCCCCGCAGTGCGCAATGATCCCCAACCCCAG
>NW_011176107.1:0-353 GCF_000146605.3 Meleagris gallopavo
AAAAAAAAAAAAAAAAAAGGCAAGTCCAAATAAATAAGAGATGATGAGCAGCAACCAACAATTAATGTACAAGTTAAAAGGCTCTCACACATAAGATCTTTCGCACATAAATATTTTTCCAAGAAATCTTCTTTATCAGCCTGGACCTTTTCAACTTTCCCGAAAAGAAGCAAATAATGAACACTAAGTCTTCCATTTTGTACCAGATGCTTTCAGCAGGGGAACAGTTTCACCAGAATAAGGCAAATAAGGCATAGCACTATCTAAATGAGCTATTTTTTTTACCAACAGCAATTTAATATCTCTAGAGAAACCTTCGAGTACAAATTATAGCTGAGCAACTCTTTTGAGGA
>NW_011176108.1:0-353 GCF_000146605.3 Meleagris gallopavo
GCCGCGGCCGGAGCAGCGTACGTATATGCGTGTGTGTTCGGGGTGTGATGCGCGGTGTGCTGGGGACGGAGCCGGGAGCGCTGTCGGTGCCGCGGGAACTCCTCCGGGCTCCGCCGTGTCTTTAAAACACGGGAAGGAAGAGATGCTGCGTGTCTGTTTGGGGAGTTCGGGAGGGATGTAGTTTGGCTCGGGGCGCTTCGATGCAATGGTAGGCATTTAAAAACCAACCAAACAAACCTGCACTTCAGGCTGAGTAAGAGGTTCATGAAAAACACCGTGCATGCAGATGAGCGGGACGCAGCCGGCTCCGCGCTGCTCCACGCCGGGCAACGCTTTCACTCAGCCCCGGCCCC
>NW_011176109.1:0-353 GCF_000146605.3 Meleagris gallopavo
AAAAAAATGTTGGGGGTGTTGGTGGGGACCTGACATTGTCCCACAGCGGATCACAGTGGTTGTGGGGCGACCCTTCAGCGTCCGACCCCTCTTGGAGCGGCTGAGGGCTGAAGGCACCTCCACAGTGAGTGCATGTAGGGTTATGGGGCTGCTCTGCCCCACAGATTGTGGGGTGGGGGCTCTGGGGTCCACCTCCACACTTGGATCCTGTAGGTGGAGATGCGGAAAGCGCTGACGGATTTTGTGCAGCGGGAATTCGAGGCACTGAGGAGCCACGCACGGACCTTACACCCATCCACATAGCTTGTGGGGCTGCCCCACGGACGGACAAACAGACAGAGGGCCCCCCCCCC
>NW_011176110.1:0-352 GCF_000146605.3 Meleagris gallopavo
CTTTTTTTCCCTCTCAGATAAATAAAATCTTACTGCAGCCAAAGCTGATTGTAAGTGCAAAGGATTTACAGCCTAGACCAGCAGGTAAATAAACAACCTGCTCAGTGGAGCAGAATTAAGTATCCATCCAGAGGACGGAAAGCCAATACTTCACAAATGGGACTGTTTGATATTGACTGCCGGAGGCATTTGCATGCAGCTCCTTAACTACTATTACTCATGAATCTCTCCAGATACAGTTTGTTATCTTGACTCTAAGTAGCCTTCTCTAGTTAGTTTCTGCATTAGCCATGACAAATGCATTTTAGAAACTCTGACAGGCAAAGATTAAGTCAATACAAGTCAAATTAAA
>NW_011176111.1:0-417 GCF_000146605.3 Meleagris gallopavo
GACTTTGGGGTCCTTGTAGGGTCTTGGGGTCCCTTTGAGACGTCCTGATTTGGGGTCTTGGGGTCCTGATTTGGGGTCTTGGGGTCCTGATTTGGGGTCTCGGTGCCCCCACGAGGTTCTTGGTGTCCCCAAGAAGACTTTGGGGTCCTCCTTTAGCTCTTGCCTTTCCTTTAGGTCAACCCATAGGGTTCTGATGCTCCACCCCACGGCTTGGGGGGTTCAATCGTGTTGTGGGGGGAGGATTACGGGATCAAGAGGGTCCCGACCCCACCGTCCCCCTCCCCTCATTATCGCAGCCATCGAGGACGAATACAGCGGCCCCAAACTGGACGGTGGCAAAGTGACCCTGAGCTTCATGAAGGACCTGATGCAGTGGTACAAAGACCAGAAGAAACTCCACCGAAAATTCGCCTACCA
>NW_011176112.1:0-352 GCF_000146605.3 Meleagris gallopavo
AAAAAAAAAAAGCTTTTTCTGTCTGTGAATGAATTAAGACTCTCCATGCTGTTGTGGTACTAGTTAGATGTCTGTTTACTATGCTTCACCAAAACCCACCTGTCTTTCCAAAGGGGCATTCCTTCCTTCTCCTTCTACCTTCATCCCCCATAATTCCCCTGTCTTTTTTACCCTTTTCCTCACAAATTAAATCCTCCCAGTAGCCACAACCTTGCTTGCTGGTTCTCCAGTGTCATACTAATTTTCCTATGACTATTTTTCCCTTTTCTTTGTGATATTCCTGATTCACTCATCCTTCCTATCCCATTTTTTACAACCATAGCCCAATTTGTTTCTTTTTTTTTTTTTTAAC
>NW_011176113.1:0-352 GCF_000146605.3 Meleagris gallopavo
TTAAGTTATTTTGTTTTGTTTTGTTTGCTTTGGTGTTTTTGGAGCTGACAATGCGCGGGGTGATTGCTCAGCGCACTTCCTGTGTTTTGGCACGGGGGCTGCTCAAGTGCTTTGGCAGCACTTCCCACCTGTCCCACCACTGCTGTCACCGTCACCTGCGATGCCACTGTCAACACACGGCCCACAGCGGTGTGTGGGTTACATCAGGGGGATGTGGGGCTTTCTCCTGGCCCAGTGGTGCGGGGCAGAGGGAAGCGTCGGGCAGTGGTGTGAGTCAGTGTGGAAAGGCTGCACGCATTTCTGCTGGCTGACTCACCGGCCCTGAGGAAAGAAAAAAAAAAATATGTAAAAA
>NW_011176114.1:0-352 GCF_000146605.3 Meleagris gallopavo
CGCCCCGACGGGGGAAAAGGGCCCTTCCCCGGCCGACCCCCCGGCCGCTGCTCCCCTCGGCAGCGTTCCCCGGGCTCTCGTAGAATCTAAACATCCCTAAACTCCCAAATTAACAGGCTCTTCAGCCGTAATTATCCCGGTAGACACAAGTGCCGCGGGCTCAGGGCTGCTTTTCCGAGCCGTTCTGCCCGGTTACCGTCAGGGATATCTGCACGATCCTAATTGGGCCGGGCGCTACGAAACTACGAAAACCCAAACCCGAGCGAAATTACGGCAGCGGTCCGGCAGGGAGCTGCAGCATCCCGGCGTCGCTTTGGGCCGCACGTTCCCGAGAAACCTCCCCGGGAGTCTC
>NW_011176115.1:0-352 GCF_000146605.3 Meleagris gallopavo
GGAGAAATGCTGTTTTTGTAGAAAAGGACAAAGCTCTACAGAACAGCCAAAGGAAAAAGCGGGTCTTTGGAACAAATCATAATATTTTAAGGCATGTTATAAGAAATTTTCAAAGATTGTAATTGGTAATCCTTTCAGGGTACAAATTAAACAACAAGCATGAGTCCCACGGGGCGGCCACAGAAGTGCTGTGTGGCTCACCTACCTTCCTGCTACCCCTGGATTTTGGAAAAAATCTTTGTCAAGTGCAACTGTCATTGATTCAAGCTCCACTATCTTCACATTAGTGGAAATACAAATAGTGCATAACTACTTCCTCAGAATTATACGAAAAAAACAACACGCTCCCCCC
>NW_011176116.1:0-351 GCF_000146605.3 Meleagris gallopavo
AGCCACAATTAATACAACAGAAATCTCTGCCAGGATTTTATAGCATTACAGGATATTTCAACTATAAAGAAACATATTGAATCTTTAGAGCACAACCCATTCTTCACTGCTTCAGTTGTCTCCTTTTGTTTACAAGTCCCTGCCATCTTTCTCTGTGAATTAAATGCTAAACTATCTCTGGAGAGACATTATATTGCTTACAGAATGCCTCAGCAGATGGTGCTTCCTGTTGTAACAGAAGGCTGTGATTACACCTGAACTCTTCAAGAACTCTAACTTAAACAGCAAAACAAGATAGGTGAAAGTCTTGAAGTTCTATCCTTTTCCCCGTCTGTTCTCTGACTTTCAGGG
>NW_011176117.1:0-351 GCF_000146605.3 Meleagris gallopavo
AAAAAAAAAGGCTAAAATCCATTTTGTGAGGCAAGGAGTGCAATATTACATTCAATTTGCACAAAACTAGACTGTAATTAATAGCATTTAGCAGAAGCAGCCCTGATGCTTCAGATTTTGAAAGCAATAGTAGTTCGTGGAGCATGTGTGGTTTGAGCCCTATAAGGACAAAATACCTCTTCAAAAAAGATTACAGAGCTGCTGAAATTTTAGTAACTTCTGTCTGTTCAGAACACACAGCTAAATTCTTTTTAAAGAAGTGGGTGACAGTGTGAGCTGTCTTCAATATAATCTTGACTTCAATTGCAAATATCAACACTAGAGATGTTTGACTTTTCTCATTCTGGGGAA
>NW_011176118.1:0-351 GCF_000146605.3 Meleagris gallopavo
GCAAGGGAGGGGAAAACTTATAAAAGAAAAAGAGTCAATTTTGAATGATCTTCCACACAGTGCGGTCACTGACTACAATTAAAAAATAGAAGAAAAAAAATGAGGTTTTTATATGCATACCGTGATGCTTCGTTGACAAGGCCTTCTGGTTTCTCCTCTGTCAAGTGCTAGATAATAATTAAAACAAGTGGATTAAGCATGTTTAAATAATGTTCAAATTAATGTGCAGTTAAATATACCAAAATCATTTTACACAAGGTATGACTTTCAAGGAAGTATTTCAGGAAGATTATATCTTACCTTTGTGGGTTTTTTTTTTTTCCATTAGGATGAAAAAGTTGATACCTTCAC
>NW_011176119.1:0-351 GCF_000146605.3 Meleagris gallopavo
GGGGGGCAGCCAGACCCACAGAGCTCCAACTCACAGCGCCCCGAGCCCTGGGGGAGCCTCCGAGGAGCCGGGAGCTTTTCTGGTGAAGACAGCACTCGGGCAGAGTCAGCTTACGTTTATTTTTTCCTCTAATAAAAAACTAATAAAGGAGAAAATGAAAAAATAATTTTCTGGAATTTGTCTGTGTCTGCCTGGTTTCCTTTGTCCGATCAGCAGGGGTGCGCTGTGCTCGTGTGAGACGCAGGTCACTGCAGTGTGGGTGCAGTTCCCCCCCTTCTCCCCTTCTCTTTGCCCTTCTCCCACCCTTTCCCCCTCTTCTCTGCTCCCTAGGTGTGGGGCAGGGGGGCTGGA
>NW_011176120.1:0-350 GCF_000146605.3 Meleagris gallopavo
TGAGGTATCTATTTCATTTTTAAAATATTTTCTCTTAATCTTTTTTACTTCAAATATGATAGATAAATAAAAATATGTTGTGTTCTTAAGTGACACACAAACTAAATAGAATCCATACATTTTATCCTCCACTAAGGTTCTAGGAAAAATGATCTGTCCAGCCCTCATTTGCAGCATCATATGGGTGTTTGATACCAGTAGAAATGGTCCAAGAACTTACAGGAGATAGCTGTGGTTGAGAAAAGACTTGAGGGCACTTTTGAGGAAAGATGTGAACTATAGAAGTCCCAAGAAAAAAACAAGTTTCATTCTGGCAATTTGCGTAAACTTCTGCAAGTTCTTTCCAAAAA
>NW_011176121.1:0-350 GCF_000146605.3 Meleagris gallopavo
AACCGCCGAGGACCCAGCTGGGACCTCGCATCACTTCAACACTATGGGCTCCAATGGGCGGGAAGAACGCGGCACGGCAGAGCGCGGCGCAGTGCCGCAGGGTCTCTCGCCCCTTTCCACGTGCGCTGCCCCGGAGCTTCCCGCCTCGCCCGGGGGCCGCACCACAGGCCTGCTCCAGCCCGCGAGGAAGGGAAGAGGCTGCGTAGGGCCCAGGAGAAGCGAGGCCCCGCGGCGTTTCCTCACCCGGTGGCAGTAGGGGCAGTAGCTCTTGCTGAAGATCATGACGCGGTGCGTGGCGATCAGGGTCCGCACGCGGAGCTTCAGGCCGTCCCAATCCGGGAGCTGCGTCT
>NW_011176122.1:0-350 GCF_000146605.3 Meleagris gallopavo
GCAATGGGGGCGAATTAGAAGGAATGGGAGCTAATTAGGATGAATGGGGGTGGATTGGGATGAATGGGGGCAATGGGAACTAATTAGAACAAATGGGAGCTAATTAGAAGGATTGGGGGGCTAATAAGGATGAATGGGGGCTAATTAAGATAAATGTAGGTGAGTGGGAGCAGATAGGAATGAATGGGGGTGGATTGGGATGAATGGGGGCTAATTAGTGTGAATGGGGGCTAATTACTATGAAGGAGGCTAATTAGAAAGCGTGTGGCAGGGTTGGCCTAATTGGATTGTAATGAAATAGTAATCAAATGAGAAATATGAGAAATAAAAGAAGATAAAAAATATTAGTA
>NW_011176123.1:0-350 GCF_000146605.3 Meleagris gallopavo
AAAAAAAAAGGAGGGAGGGGGGAAACAAGCAAATAAATCACGCAGTCCTGCTTCTCCCTCGGTGAAAGCAAATGCTGAGCCGTGCACAAAAGGCCAGGCACAGCTGTACGCTATTTTCATTGAAAAATGATCTGCCGTTTCTTGCCGCCTTCCATCTCTTCCCACACCAGCGACAAAGCGCCTTCCCAACAAAAGCATCTCTTCTTTTAAGGCGCCCGATCCTGGCCGTGCCAGAGCGCTCGTTACCTCCTCTCGGGGTTCCAACCCAGGAGCTCGCTTCTAACTTCCATTCAAGGCAACGGGAGCGCATCTCTTGCCTTGAATGGAAGTCGGGTCAGGCAGCCTCCAGC
>NW_011176124.1:0-350 GCF_000146605.3 Meleagris gallopavo
AAAAGAACAACTGTATACTGCAACCATTGAGGAGAAATCAGATTCAGTACAGTGCTGATAAATATAAAGTAAGATGTTGTCTGAACTGTAAAGTATATCACTTTCTGTGATGGGATGAGACAACACCGTGATTTACTTTTTGCTGCCAACTGCTCTTCTTGCCCTTTTCCTGAGCTATATTGAGTTTGTTCTGCTCATCTAACAAGTTCAGGTAGTTAACCAAACTTTGGATGCTTGATCTCAGTTTATGTAAGCCTCTTGATTTGGAAATCTGACATAAATTGTGTATACCTTGTTTTCCTAATTGACCTTTTATTTTAGGGAAAGAGGATTTTTTTGGGGGTTGCTTT
>NW_011176125.1:0-350 GCF_000146605.3 Meleagris gallopavo
CTTGGCCTCCCCCAGCCGCTCGGCCAGGTTCAGTAACGCCTGCGGGAGATGTGGACGGCTCAGCCCCGCTGGAGACACCCGGAACGCCGAGGTCACCCCACGGGGCAGCGGAGCCACGTACCTCGTAGTTCTCCATCTCCACGTCATCCACGTCCAGGTCCAGGCTGATCGTGGGCCCCACGGCCGTCGGCGACACGGGAAGCATAGAGCTGCGTGGGGGGAGGATGGGGCCCTCAGCGTGGGTGCCTCGGTGGGGACAGAAGCACCGTGCCACCCCGCGCCTCCCACATCCCCCCCACCCCAGTACTCACAGGAAATAGGGCAGGAAGCTCGGGTAGTACGGAGGGGGC
>NW_011176126.1:0-516 GCF_000146605.3 Meleagris gallopavo
CAAACAAACAAAAACACACCAACCCAACAACAAACCCAAACGTTCCAAACCAACAAAAAAACAGGCTGCTCATCTCCAACACAGTTTCTAGCAAACAGTAATAATTATCACAGTGCACAACCTTGCAGCCATTCTCTTCTCTGATACAACTGTTAATCACATAGGCCTGAGTCAAGTGATGATTTTCAGAGTTTCTGTTGCTGGGTTTGGTCCTCCTCTCATCCAAAAGCCCCAGAGGAGGCTGAGGGAGCATGCAGAAATCTATTACATGTTAAATCAGGCCACTGAAGCAAATACAGAGGCCAGTATAATTCCTGCAGGTGTCAGATGGATGTAGCTCTTTCTTAATCACCAATTTTCTTTTTTTTATTACTGTAACCTGGGCAGTGGTGAAAAGTTACATTGACCAAGTCCATATTGATAGCTAAGTGATCTTACATAGGAACTACTTTTAGCATTTTCTTGTGTCTGTTTTTAGTGTGCCTCATATAACCTTTGTAATGAGCAAGTGTCTTT
>NW_011176127.1:0-350 GCF_000146605.3 Meleagris gallopavo
AGCCCCCTCACCCTGCATCCCTACATTCCCCAGTAAAACGAGTCCATATTTGGCATCACCCAGACCACAGCCAATCTGAGCCCCCCCAGTGCCCCCCACCCACTCCACTCACACTCCACACGGACAGTGATGACGCGGCTCCGTGTCCCCACGCTGTTGGTGGCGTTGCAGTGGTAAATCCCGGCGTGGGACCGGGTGACCAGGATGGGTCCGGTGGTGCCAGGGGGGTCACCACGGCGGGCACAGGTGATGATGGGTGTGGGGTTCCCAGCAGCCCCACAGGAGAGAGCTTCTCTTGTGCCCTCCAACCACGTGAGGGATGTGGGGCAGGAGGTGGAGTCCATCTCGGG
>NW_011176128.1:0-349 GCF_000146605.3 Meleagris gallopavo
AAGAAAAAAGAAAAAAGGAAAAAAAGAAAAGGCATTGCTCTTATAGGTCCAGCTGTAAAAGAAGAAACACATTAGGAGGGTGGGATTGTGGGTGGGCTAGGGTTAGAGCAAGGGTATCGACAGGAGTTTAAGTGTTAGTCCCAATGTTGAAACAAGTGGCATTTTTTAAAAAGAATTTGGTTGCATTTTTACATAACACTGCCATGAATAACCTAAGGGAAGTGTTGAATGGTGTTGGCCAGGGCATAAAAAGATAAATATGCATTTTACTAAACTACCTCAGGCATTTAGTACCTCAATGAGAAATTGTTCCTTTTTGCTTTTTTTTTTGGTATTTTGTATACTTTAT
>NW_011176129.1:0-349 GCF_000146605.3 Meleagris gallopavo
CCCCCCCCAACACTTCCCCCGACCCCGGTATAAAACGAACGGAGCAAAGCGCGGAGCGAAGCGCGGCGATGCAGCACCGCGGCCCTTCTCCCTCTTCAGCCTCAATTAAAAAAAAATCCAATTATTTTCTTCTCTCTTTCTATATATAGAATCAAATTATCCCATACCAAATTCCCCTCGGCCTCAAACCCACTCCCCTCCCGGTCCTAAACCTCCCCGAACGCCCCGAAATTCCTTCTGCCCACCTGATGGGGAAGAGCAAAACGCGGTGGGTTTGTTTGAACAGGAAAAGCAGAGCTGACGTACGGAGAAAACACATCGCATCCCATCAGACCTCCCAGGCAAAAAA
>NW_011176130.1:0-567 GCF_000146605.3 Meleagris gallopavo
AGCTCAGCGTGGTCCCAAAGTGGCCCCAAATGTCCCCTAAAGCTCCTCAGCTGTCCCCAAAAAGCCCTAAAAAGGATCAGCGTGGTCCCAAAGTGGCCCCAAATGTCCCCTAAAGCTCCTCAGCTGTCCCCAAAAAGCCCTAAAAAGCTCAGCGTGGTCCCAAAGTGGCCCCAAATGTCCCCTAAAGCTCCTCAGCTGTCCCCAAAAAGCCCTAAAAAGCTCAGCGTGGTCCCAAAGTGGCCCCAAATGTCCCCTAAAGCTCCTCAAGTGTGCCTAAAAAGCCCTAAATATCCCCTAACACCCCCCCCAGATATCCCTAAAAATGGCCCCAAATATCCCCAAAATAGTCCTAAAATGTCCTAAATTCCCTCAAATATCCCTAAAATAGCTGCAAATAATCCTAATATCTCCCCAAAATATGCTTCCATATCCCCAAATATCCCCCAAGTTGCCCTAAAATAGCCCTAAATAACCACAGATAACCCCCCAAAATAGCCCTAAATTACCACTAAATATCCCTAAATTAACCCCAAATACCCCTAAAGAGTCCCAAATAGCCCCAAATGC
>NW_011176131.1:0-349 GCF_000146605.3 Meleagris gallopavo
CCCCGGGGGGCGAACAACGCGACTTCCGCAGCGCTCCGGGAGCGGAGATGGGGGTGGAGCCGCCCATTTCTCTCAAGCACATGCAGATATCGCCACTGTTAAAAGCAATTGCCAGAAAGCTGTTATAGAAGCACGGAACCCATCGGGCTGCACGGCTGACGCCGCAGAACAACGCAGGTCGATACTAACAACCAGCAGCAGGCAGAAGGGATAAACGCGAGGTGCAGCAGAACAAACCAGCCGCAGCTAACGTTTACGGGGCAGGGACGTCAACACCACGCACACGCAACGCGATTCCTCCGTTACCAATGAGATCCCGCACACGCGAGCTCTACGCGAGGCGGCCGCG
>NW_011176132.1:0-349 GCF_000146605.3 Meleagris gallopavo
CTGCCGGGGGCTGCGGCGCGTCCATGCGCCCCGTACCGTGCTCCAGCGACATGGATTTTGGGCAGAGCAATCTGTTCGGGTACATAGAAGACCTGCAGGAACTAACTATTATAGAGCGGCCGGTGCGCAGGAGTCTGAAGGTATGTGCTCGGAAATAGAACGGTGCTTTGCAGTCCGTGTGAGATTGTCGCCGGTTGTGTCTGTGGACAGCTGTGCGGATAGTTGGTCTGTTTTACAGCACCGGGGTATCAGAGATTGTTTTCGGTCATTTTGGAGTAAAGCGTATTGGACTCTATGTTTTTAATATTTTTGTCATGAGACTGCTATGCTGAAAAAAAAAAAACAAAAA
>NW_011176133.1:0-348 GCF_000146605.3 Meleagris gallopavo
AAAAAAAAAGGTTGCGAGGAGAGAGAGAGAGGGAGAGGAGAGAGAGGAATATTCCTAAAAATATCAATGAAATGCCTCGATGGGTATAAACACACATAGCACCATGTGAAGAGAAATGGGAGGAAATGAAGACGGCTATTTGTCACATTTTACGACAATAACATTAATAACAAACAATAAATTTACATGGACATATAGACACGCTAGGAATTGGGAAGCCCCTGCTACTTACAATAATCCAGCCCTCGGCGTGGCTTCGTGGTTCCTGAGAATTGTTTTATTGCAGACTCCTCTCCCTCTCTCCTCCTCTCCCCCTTTCTCTCTCTCTCTCTCTCTCTTCCCCCCCCA
>NW_011176134.1:0-349 GCF_000146605.3 Meleagris gallopavo
GCCCCGCAGCCTCGTGCCCCGCCGTGCTCCCCGTGCTGCCCCCGGGGCCCTCCGGAGCACCGCCCGCGGGAGCTGGGCGCACGCTGCTGTACGCCTTGCACGCCCATTTGCATGCCGCTTTGTGCACTCCCATTTGCACGTTGCTTTGCATGTCCATTTGCATGTCCGTTCACAACCCCCTTCTGCACACCCCCTTCGTGCTAACTTGGAGCCGTGGAGCCTCCAGCCCCAGTGCAACGGGCAGAGATGGGCACTGGGCCCCCCTGCCCAGCACTGTCCCATCCCCAATCCCATCCCCACTCCCTGTTCCCCCCTTCCCATCTCCATTCCCATCCCCGTTCCCCCATCC